>NC_056751.1:704667252-704922252 GCF_019279795.1 Protopterus annectens | reverse complement strand
TGGATTGTTTGGCTATACTTTAGAAACATAGAACTTAAAACCAAGCCTCATATCTATAACCTTTAGGATACCAACAAAATACCCGAAATAACATCCACATCAAAGGGTTAAAAGATCATACGGACAAACCATTCATTAAAACTGCAAGAAAGACCATGCAAGCTAAATGCCACTAGTCACCTTTTGGCTTTCTGAGGTGCCACCTGCTACTTTAAATACATAAGTTATATCTGCCAGCCAATTTGATATTTATCTTACAGCACAAGGCTCTATACTTAGACCTTTAAGCTTCTTTACAATCCCAGCATGCAGAAGAGTGTCAAAGGCCTTGGCCAGATTAAGATATGGTGTAAGAATTGCATGGCTACTACCTAAAGCTTCAGTGACTTTCTCAAAGATGTATACAGAAATAAGAAGATGTGATTTCCCTGTGAAAAAGCTATATCATTGTTGTCTAAAACAATAAGTTTTTTATACTGGAGCTTATGAAATCAGATCAAATTATGTCAATATTTTTGCAAATGAAGCTTGTTAGGCTGATGAGTTTCCTTTATGGAGTAGCATAGTATTGGCCATTTCCATATGTCTGGAGCATATTGTGGCTATACTTAAGGTAAAGAGTTTTAGGATGATTTAGGAGGGTCATACCCCGCACTGTTGACTAAGTAACCAGGTATGTTGTTGGATCCCATAAAGGTGGCATTTTTCTGCTTTACTGAGTACAGTTAGGGGTTTGACATAATAATCATGGAGAGATGAAGAGACTCAGGAATCTGTGGAATGTCAACGACTGTTTCTGGTGTGAAGTTACCACTCAATTTATGTGCAAGATTATTAGCAATATATTTAGGGTTGGAGTGAGTATTTCCATTATAAATTAATTCGGAACATTTTTGTGGTTGTCTCTTAACTGTCTCGTGTTGTTACAGATTTGAGATTATCCTTGGCTTCTAAAGTTAATTATTCCACTTTGATCCTGTTTCTGGTAACTTTTAATTTTTTTTTTTACAGATAAAAGTTTATTGACTAAAATAAGCATATAAACAAGCATGAAAACACAGAATAAATAGACAATCTCATGAGTGTTACACACGTCTAAAAACAACTTATGAAATAAATATTTTGTAAAGAGCAGTGAATAAATGTATAAATTTGCTGATTTTTTGGATGTCAGTTTTAAAGCATACTCCCACGTCATTGAAACATTTGCATTATACAACGACCCCCCCATTAATATTCCAAAATGTGCACACTGATTGGTCAGCATGCACGTTGTAATCAGAGTTATAGCAATGGAAAAAGGTCCAGTCGCCTGGACTTTTTCCATTAGTATAACTCTTTTTTTACAGCAACAGAGAATGCAAGATCTCCGTTGCTTTTTACACACTATCTTGCTATGTTAAATGAGTTTAACATAGTGAGACAGCTTTAAAAACAGTAACAGAGATCTTACTATCTTTAACATAGAGAGACACTTTCTAAAAAGCAACGGAGATCTTGCTTTCTCCGTAGATTTTTTCAAAACTGTCTCGCTATGTTAAATGGGTTTAACATAGTGAGACAGCTTTAAAAAAATCAACGGATATTCTCCGTTGCTTTTTTTAAAGCTGTCTCGCTATGTTAAACTCCTTTAACATAGCGAGACAGTTTGTAAAAAGCAATGGAGATCTTGCTTTCTACATTGTTTTTGCCCACAGCTCTGATGTACTGCGTAAGCATACGCATGCGCAGTACATCAGAACTGCCGCAGAATACCAGACAGCTGCAGAAGGGCAGCAAGGAGGCATTATACAATGCCATTATTTAAGAAAAGTAATTATTTTTTTTCTTAAATAATGTCATTGTATAATAGCAATAACCCACTTCTGGGTGTGGGTAATTCTGGATTTACTCATGGTTGTCTTTGTTTGGCCACTCGGGCTTCACCCTTGAGACCAAACCACACCAACCGTGGGTAAATCCAGCATTACCCACACCCAGGCATGGGTTATTGCTATAAACATTAGTCTTGTCTTCAAAACATGAATGCTGTGGTTACATTAATTATAATGTGTTGGAATATACAGGCCTGTGGTACTCCTTAAGGAGGTTTTTGCTTTTTTCCAGTGTAGTGTGACTATGGAGTTGATATATATAATTTAGGTGGGGCAACAGTACCATATGAGGATGTAAGGAGCACACTCCCCTGCAAAAACATCTGTTTTTTTTTTCGAGTGTTTTGATTAATACATTTTGGAAGTGAACTTTAGGAAAAGCATAAATTGAAATTTATTAAACTGACCAAACATAGACAAACCATTTTAAAATGGGTAGATCTGGATTTATTACAGGCTTTAATTAGCTTGTTTTTCCTTTTAATTACAGCTTATTCATGCTGGTATTCCTCCAAGGTGGTTTATTTTTATAATTCCCATATGTTTTGTTTTTACTGGGACTACTTGGTTTATGCTATCTGTTCTGCAGATGAAATTCATTGGCAAAAGTGACAGGTGAGACTACATGGGGGATGAAAATCTTGCTGTTGAATTTTGGGAGCTTGCCATATACTTGTAATAGGTTTATTTTTAAAAATTCTTGCAGTCGGAGGTGTTTGTTGTGGTGGGTTTAGGAGCCCTTAAATCTAAGAGTACTGAATAGTGATCAGATATGACTATAGATGAATATACTGCAAGTAGATGAGATATCCATGATGAGGTCAAGAAGAATTTGACCCTTAGTGGGTTGGTTAATTATTTGTTCAAGGGAGTTAGCATCTGCTAAGTCTAGAATCTTTGAGTGCACCTAACTTTTGTGGTTTAGGTGTTTCAATTAATCAAGGGATAGTTAAAATCTCCCATCAAAAAGGCATTTTATTAGAGGTAGTTTAATAAGCACATTTACAAATTTGTCATGGTCATCTGGTGGTATGGAGGGTGACCTACAGCAGGTTATGACTTAATTATTTGTCTTATCTGGGGTAATTTGAAGTTCAATAAGTTCTATTTTGGGTCAAGGAGAAAGAGACAATTGGGTCTCTGATAAATATTGATATTCCCCTGGGTTATGGTGGATCTGGATCCAAGGTAGGCACTGAAACCTGGTAAAGGAGGAATGCAGTCATTACACTGAAACCAAGTCTCTACAACTCAGATATGGATATGCTCAAGTTGTAGGAGACCTACAAAATCCAGGGATGTTTTTGCCAAGACGTCTGGCACTGAGCAGAGCAACCTTAATGTGGTTCTGATTGGAATTTACTGCAAGGTTTTTGTTATGTTGGTAGGTTCAAAAGGTAGACTTTGCTTAAGAAAGGAACTATAGAGGTAGCAATTTTTTGGCCATTATGCATAATCTATGAAACTAAAGGTGCAGGTAATCCTAGGTGAAACAAGTTGGGCTGTCAGTCTTGTCATCCAAGATGAGACATAGTGGATCACCCTTGAATGACAGTATCTTTTTAGATAATCGCTAAAGCTACATATCTTCATTGAATCTGGGCATCATTTTGGGAGAGGGTAGGATTCCACTCAGGACCAGAGTCTTACCTACATGTAACACATGCATGGCATAGTCTTACCTGTATAATTAACATGCATGACATAGTCTTACCCGCATATGACACATGCATGGTTAGCGCCAGTATGTTTTCCTATGCATGTTTCTAGGCTGAGTGACCAAAATCATTCATATCTAGATGTGCCACTACCAGGTCATAGTCATATTTATCCTGCTCATGTAGGGGTTTCATGAACATATGGGTTTTGACCCTGTCTCTATTCAGCATAGTAAGTGTAGAACCAGTGCACCCAACAATGGAGTTTCCAGTCATGGTGACATTTCTGCTTGGGCATGGCAGTGGAAGACTTGTAGTCTGCAGCCTAATGACTCAGTAAGTTATGTTTGTATGATGGATTTGTGTTAGAATATCACTGCCGAGGATCTCTGGTCCTGATTCTTGGAGTCTTGGGGAGCGATTTTATTTACAACTTTAATTTAGTGTAATCTTGTAGAGGTCTGGGTGAGTTTATGTGCTGCTTAATAACTACCTGCATATGAGAGTAACCTTCATATGACAGGGTGGCCTCCAGGTTTTATAGATAATTACACCTCTCAAAATGAAATGATGTCCTGCTGGTCAAGTAGTAGTTGGTTAGTGACCACTAGGCAGTCCCTACACTGTCTGAGAATATCAAGTGCAATGAGGTTGGTATCAGAAGGGACAGAGGTAGACAGGGCTTCCATGTTTGTCAAGTAGGTCACATGACCATAGGAAAGACTGATATATGGCACCAATTTAGTCAGTAGGCAGAGAATAAACCATGCTGTGATGGAGATGTACAAGGTGAAAAGATGCACTAACTTTGATACATCTACTAGTTGAGCCTACAGAGAAGAAATTATATAGTACAATTTAATCCTAGAGAGTACACAATTCTCACTATGGCAGACACATTCAGTACAATAATAGCAGTATAAGAGCGTAAATTAGACACAGTAAGGTCCAATAACAGTGCACAGCTGAGGCTTAGGAAAGTATGTGATTACGGTAGTTGCAGAGCAATGAAGGAATTCTGCAGAACAATAAAATGGTGCTGTACACAATTGCAGTAGGACTATGACTTCTGTATACTAATAGAATGAGGGCTGAGCAGGTAATGTAAATTAAACACACTTAGATCCAACAGCAGCATACAGCTATAGCTTAGTAAAGTACACGATTATGGCAGTAACAGATCAAAATGTGAAATTCTGCATAACAACTAAATGATATGGCACACAATTACAGCAATAAGAGCAATGCAAAACATCAATATAACAAGAGAATTAAGGGTGGGAGGTTGGCATAATGGTTAAGGTGTTTACCTTACAAAAACAAGGTGCAGGGTTTGATTCTCACATGGGGTAATTGCCTAGGCTTAAAATGGCCCGCAGGGGCAGTTAGCCTATTACTTACCTATGAATAAGACTGAATGGGTACTGAGAATTACAGACAGTGTTCTCCAGACTAGGAGGCTCAGATACCATCAGTAATATAATATGAGACTGGCTCAGATGCCACACCACAGGCAATTCAAGGCTTAATTGCCACGAACAGAATGAAGAGAGGTTGGCTCAGACACCACAAAACACACACACACACACACACACACACACACACACACACACACACACACACACACACACACACACACACACACACACACACATTTCAAAGAATTAATAGGCTTGAGTGCCACGCAATGATTGTGTGTAGGACTAGTAAGAATCAGTTGCCTTATGCTTAGAAGTGGACAGCTGTAGTTACTTTCAATAATTATTTTAAGTACAAGGGGAAAGTTCAATATCAATAGTTGATGTTGGCTAATTAATGGTGTGACAGAGAAAGCAGGTGTTATAACAGCAATAATCTGTGCAAGCGACTAGTGGGAAACATTTTTTGATAAACAAACAACAGTATCGGGGAGTGAGGTAATGCACCAAGCTAGGAACAACACAGAGTTCCTATAAATAAAAAACATCATGTAATTCAGTGCAGCTTTAGTCAAGATGCTTGGCCAGAAGTTACTTTTATCAGGCAAGAGAATGAGATGAGAAACCAGGATGAATGTAGGGAATGTTAAATAATACTTACACACATTACAGAGCACAATAGTTCTATTATGAGATGAGGAACCAGGATGAATGTAGGGAATGTTAAATAATACTTACACACATTACAGAGCACAATAGTTCTATTATGAGATGAGGAACCAGGATGAATGTAGGGAATGTTAAATAATACTTACACACATTACAGAGCACAATAGTTCTATTATGAGATGAGGAACCAGGATGAATGTAGGGAATGCTAAATAATAGTTACACACATTACAGAGCACAATAGTTCTATTATGAGATGAGGAACCAGGATGAATGTAGGGAATGCTAAATAATACTTACACACATTACAGAGCACAATAGTTCTATTATGAGATGAGGAACCAGGATGAATGTAGGGAATGCTAAATAATAGTTACACACATTACAGAGCACATATTAGAACCTGAAAGAATAAAAATGGGTTTGGACCCTGGGAAACCAGAACTGAATACAAAGACCTTATATGGCAGTTCAGATAGAGTGCCTACATCTCTACTGGGGAACAAATGATTATGTGTCTATAAATCTTGTACGTAAATTAAGGGCTGGAAAATTAAGAAAAAAATTTCCAGACTTGCTACATAGTCAATCAGTTATTTAGAAATCTAAAGAATTTTATATCAGTTATATATCTATCTCTGTAGTTATTTCAATATTTAAATATTTATGTATGTATTTCTTTAATGGGTTTTAGTCATTAGTTCACATTAAAAGTAAGGTAGTGTAATCTAAAGAATTTTATATCAATTATATATCTATCTCAGTATTTAATAATTTCAATATATAAATATTTATGTATTTATTTATTTAATGGGTTTTAGTCAGAAGTTCACATTAAAAGTAAGGTACTGTAATCTATAGAATTTTATATCATTTATATATCTATCTCAGTATTTAATTATTTCAATGTTTAAATATTTATGTATTTATTTATTTAATGGGTTTTAGTCAGAAGTTCACATTAAAAGTAAGGTACTGTAATCTATAGAATTTTATATCATTTATATATCTATCTCAGTATTTAATTATTTCAATGTTTAAATATTTATGTATGTATTTATTTAATGGGTTTTAGTCATTAGTTCACATTTAAAAGTAAGGTAGTTTACTAAATGGGTGGTGGCATATACACAATGTTTTTAATGTGTTTTTATGACATGGTAAATACACTTAGCACTTCCATATGACAATTCATATACATCAGATTATGTGGATACAATTTTAAAAGTTGGCAGCAACTGTTTCAAATACATATTTAATTTTATTTTTAAACTTGTATTTTTTATTATTTTGGTCATGAAATTCAGTGTGTTTGCTTCATTATTTGTTGTTTTTTACTGAAATACTGTATTTTAATCTGTCGCTGCTTTAAGACTATAAGAAAGTAGCAACCTTACCTTTGATTACAATGTCCCTACAGTGGTAAGAAAGGCATTTTATATTGCTCATCTCATAAGTAAGGACATTGCCTCCAGAAAAAAAAGAGGTTATAACCCCTCATACTCTGCCCTCATCAGGCCAATAATAAAGTACAACACTCCCTTTGTATGTTCCTTTACAAAATATCTGCAGTAATTGGAGAGACAACAAAGGTTCCTTACAAAGAAAATTCAGGGTTTTCAAGATCTCTCTTATGTGGACAGACTGAAATAAGTGTCACTTTACTCTGTGTCATAAAGACTGCTCAGAGGCGGCCTGTGCATTGCATATAGAGTAACCTCTGACCCAGCTTTGATGGAAATGCTGCACATTCACAAGTCAAATGGTACAAGAGTCATTCACTCAAAGGACTTTAACCTGGTGTGTGACATCAACAGAACTTGCTGGAGAGACAGATTTGTCTCACAGAGGTTGCCCCACCTTTGGAACAAGTTTCTTATTCATGTTAAACAAAGCCCCTCATTGGCCCTATTTAAGAGCAATTTGGACGATTGGATGGGTAACCAGAAATTCACCCCAGGGGTTCCACAAGTGTCCCTCTTGAAGAGGGTCAGTAGGTGCTGATTTTCATGTCTGCTTGAACCAGACACCCTTGGGTACATGGGTTGAACTTGGGTAGGCTTGTAAAGGCCCTGAGGCCATTAGCCTAGTAACCTGCTATGATCCTATGATCCTATGTGGTTTGTGCAATGTTATTTTATTGTGGCAATTTTTTTAAATTATTCTGATGAAGTCTTTTTCAACTTTTTAAAATTATTCTGATGAAGTCCTTTACAACTATATAGGATGAAAGTGCTTAACCTTTTGAATAAATTTATTTTGTGTTTAAAAAGCTGGCATTTTTTAGTGTGGACTCCATTCAACACACTTTGTGCAACATTGTTGGTGGTAATGTTTTAAGTGAGCTAAAATAATATTTAAAAACTGACCCTGATTGACATCCTTTCTCCCATTATTTTTTACTTTGTCCAGAACTTTTGAGCAAAGGCACATAAATGTTTGGTTTGTGAGAAAGTCTTTGAACCATAGTAGTCGCCATGCTGCTCATAAAATCAGATATCAAATTCAGCCCTGGATTCCTGCCAACCACACAAACCTAGACAGCCATCACAGAAGCTCCTTTTCAGATTCACTCTTAAATACCAAAAGAATGTAGAATAAACTGGACCAAATAAATACTTTTTTCTTTCTCAGGTACCTGATTTTATTGCAGTCATAAAGTCTAGGCTAAAAAATGACCAACGTAATGTCAATCACCTCTTCCTAGGATACAAGTATGTCTTTGATACTCTACTTGAGCTTAGACCTGGGGAAGGTACACTATTTGTATATAAATCCAACTTTCATTTTTCATTGTCACCCAAGCAAACACAGCATCAGATACTGACCCCCAGCTGTCTACTCTAGAACAAGTAAACACAGCATCAGGAACAAGCAAACACAGCATCAGATACTGACCCCCAGCTGTCTACTCTAGAACAAGTAAACACAGCATCAGATACTGACCCCAGCTGTCTACTCTAGAACAAGCAAACACAGCATCAGATACTGACCCCCAGCTGTCTACTCTAAAACAAGTAAACACAGCATCAGATACTGACCCCCAGAAATTACCCTCCAAATCCTCCACCCATCTTTACACCCCACAGCCTCAGTCAAATTCAAAACTCTCATTCAAGTCATAATCTCCAAGTTTCCTCCCAATAACCACATATTAATTCTAGACAACTTCAATATCAATGTCTCAGTAAATCCTGTTTAATTGCATCACAGAATTCCTATTAGAATTATACTCCTACAAGTTCTAAACTGAGCACTTTCTCAAAGCAGCACTGTCTACTAGACCTTATAATTACCAGTCACTCAATGAACATATCCTCTATAAATACCAACCCACCTCTTCCTTTAGTGATGATGGTATACTCATTTTAAACATACATGAGCTTAGAATTAAACATCTCTTAACACTGACCTCATTCAGACCCAGATTGAAAGCCGATAGTATGAGACTCCAGTCCCACCTCACTTCAGATGATCCAGCTCCCATTATCTGTCTCAACAATCCCATCTCCACTGTAGAAAAATTAACACACCTCCTTCCCTCTATCCAATATACATATTTCCCTTAGTTATAAAATGACTCAAGCAAAACAATGTAGAATGGTTAACCAATGAACTAAAAGTGCTCATGCAGTGACAAAACGAGGCATGGCATAATTGGAAAGTCAGTCCAAGACAAGCATTCAGGAACGACTGCATCACATTACATAACCTCATCAAACAAATAGTTTGAAGGCATTAAACTAAATTCTTTACTTTTAAGCAAACCTCTTTTCTACACTCCCCAAAACAAATCCTGCAGGAGGTAAAAAATCTGGTAGGCAGAGTAACCCTTAAACATCTCTGTCCAACATACACCATACAATGTCAAAATGTATGTATATATGTATGCATGTATGTATGTATGTATGTATGTATTTGTCTTTGTTGACCACGAAGAGTCTAACTAGGTAAAATCCATTTTCGGCATTGAAATGAGGAGAAAAGGTTTATATTTAAGTTGCACATGATCTACATTTATAATTGCAGGCGAAAACATCTATACATGAGCTTATTTGCATAATTTTTAAATATTTTTAAATATTTCTTACATGAACATAGCATTTTAACACAAAAAACGAAAGAAGTGAACATAAACTGGCTAATTATTGAATAAAGAAATAACATACAATAACAATGTATTTATAGCATAATAGCTACAGGGAAAAGATCAAACTGGGGTGTTTTTGAGTTTAATAATAATTTATAGACAGACAAGTGGAATGTAGCTTAAAATGATAGGAGATATATGAAAGGAGAAGTTGTGGAAATGATCAGTAAGATAAATGGACAGAGGAGGAATTCTAGTTGGTGGTGGGGTGTGAGGGCAGGAGGAAAAGGAGGAGTTTCGGAAATTAGTGCCACATGAGGATGAGCGATATGGTACAAAAGATTGGGAAATAAAGTGGCTGTAAGAGCTGGTGAAAAGTAATCTGAGTAAAGTTACCGAGGTGAGCATGAAGAACAGAGACATCTTTTGCAAAGGTGCTGTTTAATTAAAGTTTTGAAACTATTTAAGTTTTCTGTCCATTTTAACTGTGTGGGGATTTCATTCCAGTGTTTTGACAGACAATGAGAGTAGAGAGAGTCTGCAGCAGTGTTGAACGTCTTACTGATACATAGTAAAAGTTTATTGCTAGAGCGAAGGTTCGCATGGGTGAATAGTATAGTAAGAGTATTTTGTGTTGTTGTATATTTGTCTGGAGAATACAATAGATTGTGGATGATGATTACTTGTGAGTATGTCAGCTGGACTGGGAGTTCAAGCCAGTTTAATTGTTTTAATGTAAGGCAGTGGTGTGTTTTATACAGCTGGTTGGTTGTAAATTTAGCTATATTGTAGAAGTAGGAGGCAAGTTTAGTTTTATATGTAGTGTTTGATATATTTAAGAATAGTGAAAGCATATAACAGAGAAGGAAGAAGGTATGTTGCAGCTAAGCTAATCCTTCCTTGATCTGTCAAGTAGTGTTTGGCCCTGTAGAGGGAGTCGAGTTTTTGGTGAGTTTTCTTGATGGAATGAATCATGTGGTAATCAAATTTGAGGTTATCATTTATTATGATTTGAGTAGTTTAGTTTGGGACTATATCAGATGAACGAAAAATCCGGTCATCGAATATGTAATGATTGAAACGTCATGGAAATCGAAATCGGTATTGTGGGGGGGGGCATCCCCCCCCCCGCTAAATATATATTCTAACTCCGAGATCGCACTACAGTGAGGAAAGGACAAATACCATAATCCTCTCTGTACTGAGACCCCACAATAACGTTTTTGATTTCCATGAAGCTTCAATCTTTACGTATTCGATGAACGGACTTTGCGTTCATTTGATATAGACCCGTTTAGTTTGGCTTATGCTTCCTATTTTTGTGTTATTACTTGAGGCTATATGAAATGTATGTTTCGGGTTAAGGTATTGTTTTGAAGAAAGCAGCATAAGTTTGGGGTTTTTTTGGCATTAAGCAGCAAGTTAGAATTTTTTAGCCATATTTCAATGTTATGAAAGATTTTTGTGTGATTTCCTGTAATTTTATTATGGATAGGGCAGAGTAGATAAGAGTTGAATCATCAGCATATTGTACGAGAGTGTCAAGTGCTGTAGTGGTATGAAGTTTATTAATGAAAATATTAAATAGAAACGGGCCAAGTACTGACCCTTGGGGAACACCAACATAGTTTGGTTGAAATGCTGCAAGGTTTTGTTGCACTTAGTTTCCTGCTGACAGCTGCATAAATATATGTAAAACCAGTAGAGGAAGGGGTAACTGAGACCTAATGTTGCAAGTCCAGAGAGGAGCTTTTAGCTGGACACTGTGTCAAATGGTTTGGAAGGGTGAAGGAAAAGTGAAGGAACAAAAGATGGACCCACACACCAGCAGACATTCTCACTGAATTCACCAACCTTCCAATCCACCCAAACCACATCTCTTAGGACCTACTCCCAGCACAATACATACCAACATTTCACTTTACCAAGATCATATAAAAAGGTGCAGCACAGGATCTGATAATCTGTACTTTTGTTTGTATATCACTGCTGTGACTGTAGCATAACTCCTGTGCTGCACATTTATAACCACTCACTAACTTCCAGCACCATGCATACATCTGGAAGCAGCAGTAACGCACTAACGATAACATTTGCACAGAGAGTAAACCCTCCTCAGCTCCTGCACTTCTCTGTACTACCAGCTCTACATAAAATAGAATAGCATAGAAACTATTCAAATATTCTGAAACCTTGATATATGGCTATAGGCATACATTGAATAAAAAGCATTCCAAAGTCAACTATATATTATTGTAGGCCAAAAGCTGTCCCTGATCTTTTCACCACCAGCCAGAGCATCAGAAGGTAAGGATATCCTCTTTGCCCAGTTACAATATTGTCTGCTACTATTTATAAAAGCCTCAAATAAAAACACCAATCATTGCAAGCCCATTTGGTTAGAGATTGGCCTTACCTATCCCATTATCAATAATTATTTATTACCCCTAACGAGAATAACTGGGATCATGCCATAGATAATATGAGGGGACCCATGCATGAGATAAAGCATTTGGGAGCCATCTCTGTGCATTATTCCCTGTGCATTATTATAGCAATAACTCATGGCTGAGTGTGGGTAATGCTGGATTTACCCATGGTTGTCATGCTTTGCTTACAAGGGCAAAGCCTAAGTGACGAAACAAAGCCAACCATGGGTAAATCCAGCATTACTCACACCCAGTCATGGGATATTTCTGTTATACAATGGCATTATTTAAGAAAAAAGTTACTTACTTTCTTAAATAATGTCCATGTATAAGGGTGGCATGCTGCTGCTCCACATTTTTCACTGGTATCCTGGTGCTTTCTTGATGTACTGCGCATGTGTATGGGAGTTTTGTTCTCAAGCTTATGCAGTACATCAGTGCTGTGTAAAGGAAGCAATGGAGGAAGGAAGATCTCTGTTGCTCATTTTTTTTTAATAAAGGTTGAAATTCAGACACTTAAGAGGTATGAGAGAGATAGGATGGAGAAAATACAAGGACGATCAGGTGCGTTTCTTTCATTTTGAATAACATGACTGATTTCCAAGTATTTTCTTCATGCTGTCGCTCTCAAAGGAGTTAGCCGTAAAAATAAATTGATCTGCAAGTTCTGATGAAGTCTCTGACTACCTCAGATGAAACTGCTTAACTAATATATTTGGTGTCTTGTAGTTGTATAGTAAAGTTCAAGTTTTAATTATTTTGACTTGCACGTCTATTTATATTTATGGCTGTTATCTGCTTCGCAGTCTGACTCTGGAACCAGCAGTGTGGTTACACATGTTAAAATAGAGCTCCAGTTCCGTTTTTTGTTGGTATTTTTTACACATTTCAAATTTTATTTTATTATGGTGAAGAAAAAAGTTATAGCATATAGTAATGGAAGAAAGTCCAGGTGACCAGACTTTTTTCCACTAGTATATGCTCACTTTACAACAGGCATGCTGGTTGGGCCTTCTTTTTGATTATTAATGGCCAGTCATTGTATAATCTTAAATAGCACTTTGAACATACATAGTAATGTAATGTCCCTACTGAGAAGTTCTTGAATCTACATAGACAAATTTGAGGATCCTTACAGCTGTTTCATCCTCAGCTTTTTGAAACACAGGAACTCAAAGTCTGCACACCTGGCTGAGCAGCTGTGCGAATCTGAATGAGAGTTCAGGACCAAAGCTGCCATTGTGGAACTGGTAAGTGGGAAAGCAATTGAGGTTGGCTTTAGGTTTAAGAAGGGGAAGGGAACTTTTGGTTTAGGAGGCACTCAGGAGTTGCCTCAAAGGTACCCCTAGGGAATGATCAGGAGTTGTCTCAGAGGTAGCCCTAGGGAGTGATCAGGAGTTGGCTCAGAGGCAGCCCTAGGGAGTGATCAGGAGTTGCCTCAGAGGTAGCCCTAGGGAGTGATCAGGAGTTGACTCAGAGGCAGCCCTAGGGAGTGATCAGGAGTTGCCTCAGAGGTAGCCCTAGGAACTGGGAGTGATCAGGAGTTGACTCACAGTTAGGGCTAAAGACCAAAGGGAGGTTGTTTTTACACTTAGGGTCACTGTTTTGGGAGGGATAGTTTGCCCAATGGTAGTGCACAGAAGTCAAGATAGTGGGAGTTAGGGCACTTGCCAATATAGGTGAGGGCAGCAGGGAAGTGTGTCATAAGTTAATTGTACATGAGCCCTTGCAGTATACCCAAAAATGATTGTGTCTAATATAGTGCTTATGCAGTACGTAGACAGGATAAAAATGATTTAATAAAAGCACCCAAGCCTGACTGTAAAGAGAAATGTTACATGCTGCTTATTTTGTTATGACAGCTAAAAATAATTCATATTAACTTAAAATATTTTCATACTATCTCTGGAAAGTATGAAATCTTTATGCTGCTACTCTGCCTAACCCCCACCCCAAGAACAAACTTTTAATGTGAATGTTTGAAGCCATTATTTGATAGCAGAGACATTTTGCTTCCTTCCCAGCATATTTTCTAAAGTTGCTTTGGAAATAACTTGCATATACATAAATTATTACTTTAGTTTAGCACAACAATTCAGATTACTATCAATTACTAATGATCAGCAGTCTCATATTGCTGAAAAGCATCTCAGGAACGTTTCTTTATATAGCAGATGCAAGCAGCGTCAATAAAAATGCCATAGCAATCTGTCCTGTATTCTCATTTGTTATACATAATATTTGACATGATGCAGTTATTTTATGCCCATCCTGGGACAGCCTCTAATCTAAACACTGCACTTCAATTATTAATTCTTAGGGGTTTTTCCCACAGATTTCCAACTTGTTTTCTAATCATGGCTTTTCTACATTGTGTACATTCTTCACTCAGATCACAGCAAATAACTTAAAACTATGATCTAGTACATGACTGTAAATGAATTTCCTTTTGCATGCTGTAACAAATGATTCCTTTCCACACAGTTTCTAAATACTTAAAGAGAAGGACATTGCTTTTTATTAGCCTTGCAACCACACATAGTGCACAGGACTTTCTCTACATCATATGGTCTCTGTTTTCATATTTGTGAGATACTTTTTTAAAGTTTTTATTCTACTTAACTCATTTTAGACATGCTGCAGGTGGATAAGAAGATTCTACTTAACTCATTTTAGCTTATCCATTTCAAGTTACTCTATACACATCAAACTCTTCAGTGATTTTTTTTAATTTTGACATGGTAATTCTGCTTATGCTGGACTCATAAGTCACTGCTTAATCTGAAATCTGTTTTACCAATAATATGATGTTACAAAATCCTGTCTTGCACTGATGAAGTATGCAGCTCAGTAAATACATGGTCTTTGACATGCTTCTTTAATTCAGTAGATAACCACCATGAGGCTCAGTGAGACTTACTGTCCTCATAGGTTCATAGGTCATAGGTAAGTACTAGGCTATCTGCCAGAGGGCATCTATAAGCCTAGCCAGAATGTGTTGGCTTTCGCCACCCCCTTAGATTAGTTTGCTGTGCCTCTATTCAGCAGAGCCATTAGTTCCCTGTGCCTCTGTCCAGCAGAGCCACTGCAGTGATCCCCGGGGTAAATGATCTGTTTCCCATCCACTCGTCAAGGTTTCTCTTGAAGAGTGTTAGTGAGGGGCTCTGCCTAATGTAGATTGGAATCCTGTTCCAAAGCATGGGGAGTCTCTGGGACAGGAATCTATCCCTCTAACACATCCTATTTATTGTTGTAGTGAGGTTTAGATCCCTAGAGCGTTTGGCTCTTGGGGATTTGTTTTTTTTAGGTGAAGCATAAAGAACAATTAAGGAACACATGGCTGATTCTTTCCATAGCTCACGGTAAATCTAAAATATTTGTCTCAGTTCTACGGTCTTCTTTCTTTACCCCTGAGAAGTTTATATATACCATACATTTAAGAACTTCTTTCCCAGGAGCAAGCAGAAATATAGCAACACACTGTATCTTTGCAGGGTTCCTGGCTATTCTGCTCACAGCCAAGCAGAAATAAGACTTCTGGTGGCACTGTTTCAAGTACTCAGGCAAATCATCCTGAAAAGAGAGATGACTGCAATTGAACCAGTTCCCAAGCAAAAGATGAAGTGACCTATTTTGAATTACTTCTAGCACAAAGTACAGTTAGATATTAAAAAAGGCCCAAATAATGAGACAGACATGAATTACAAGTAGCCAGCTTCATCAGTGTACTTCAGACTGCATAATGATATAGGATAGTAGACCACATGACATGCCTTATGAACTACGAGAGGTTAGAACCCACAGTTTATCAAAGTTATACACATATGCAGCACTAGAATACAAAGAAGGATGCTTCTGAGACACTCAGTATGAAAAAAACAATAAAAAGAATTGTGCAATAGACTCATGTAACAACAGCAAAACCACTGTGGATTAATCAATATGTGTATTTGTGTGAACATAATATAGAGGATTATGACTGGGACACTGATTTAACTTGCTTATTACTTGTTTGAGATGTAGATGTCAAGAAATTGCCCCTGAGAGTGAAGCTCAACAGGTGAATCTTGGCATCCATGTGGACAACACATAATTTTAAGTTATGATCTGAAATCGATCATAATTCTTTGATCATAGGTTCGTAAGTTCATAGGAATTCACTAGGCTAATGGTCTTAGGGCCTTTACAAGCTTAGCCATGCTATACCCATGTTCCCTAACTGACCTTGGTTAGATGGTTGGTATTCGCAGAGCGAGTCTATGATCAGCACCAACTGCCCAAGTCTATGAAGGACATGGATGTCACCTCCACAGTGAATTCATGGTCTCCAATCCAATTGTCTAGGTTGCACTTGAATAGGATCATTGAGGAGCTCTGCTTTGAACTGGGAGTTTATTCCAGAGCAGCAACAATCTCTGGGAGATATATCTGTCTCTGTAGCATGTTCAGTTAATGTTATAGGCTAGGTTGAGATACCTGGACCAAGTGACTGTTATCCCATTTGATTTGCAAACAGAGCCGGTGTTAGCATTTTGGGGACCCCCAGCAAATGTCAAGTTGGGGGAACCCTTGGACACTTCCAGTCTAAGTATCACCCTGTTACTACCACCCCTCCTATGCAACCTTTTAGTTCATGCTGTAGTGTTTTAGAGGTAATATACACAGACTGAACTGTAGTTACAGTGCTCTTACATTATGAGAGGCCTGTGTACTCCACTATGTTGGCTCATGTCACAGAAGGACATTCACAGTTAATGGAATTTAGTTGTAGCAATGACACATTACAACAACTCCATATGTGGGGCTGGACTTAGGTGAAATGGTGCTCTAAGCACTGCCTACTGCCCCCCCCCCCACATGCATCCCGTGGGCTCCAGTACTCCCATCTGCTGCCCTCCCAGCTCACCACATTATGCACATTACTTTTTTCTCCCTTTTCTCACATTTTGCCTTACTCTTCAGCTTTTTCAAGAATCCACGTTTTTCTATATGCTCTGAAACGCATTTTATTTTTTTCTTTTTATACAACCTGCTTGACTTACAAAGCCATGTCTGACCCAGCTTTGTTAGAAATGCTACATATGGAATACACTGCAACTATAAAACAAAAACACGTTTAGGTACTGATTGTGTTTTTACAAGTGAATACATTTTGGGTTTTAGCTGTGGATGCAGTTTCCAGTACATGTTTTTGCTTTATAGAAATGCTACATATAAAGAAATCCCAATCCCTCTGCACCACATGCTCCAGAGACCTCAACCTCATTACCACAATCAACAGAACATGCTGAAGGGACAGGTTCATAACACAGAGACTGCCCATGCTCTGGAATAGACTTCCCATACATGTCAAGCAGAGCACCTCATTGATCCTTTTCAAGAGAAATCTTGATGAATGAATGTGAAATAGAAATTCACCCCAGGGATCACTCCAGTGGCTCTACTCAATAGAGGCACTTGGAACTAACGTTGGGCTGCACGATGCCAGGGCACTTCTCTGGGCTAGGCTTGTAAAGGCTCCAGGGCCATTAGCCTAGTACACACCTATGAACCTAATGACAGTTTGAACAGAAACTATGATTAAGGAAAGAAATTCAATGTTGCTGTTCAGATTTAGTTTCCCTTGCATTTTAGAACATTTTCCCAGCCTTTTAATCCAATGGTGGCCTGAAAAAAATCATTAGTGAGAAACGAATTTCAGTCTTACTTTTTGTCTTTCAAGAAAGACATAAGTTGTGCCCAAGGGTTAATGTTCAAAGCTATCAGAATAGTAGCTCACAATAAACTAATAATACAGTTGTTGTAAGGACACACAAATCCTGTCTGGGAATACTGCCTGCTTCCCTACCCCCCCAAAGAAAAAGACAGTCACTGCCTGTGCATCCCTCTGATGTTAGATTGGGATGAAAGCAGAACTTCAGATGGCCATGGTCATGCATTTTAAGTGAATGCTTTTGTATATATACATAGCATGCTTTTTCATTCCTCACCCTTTCCTTCCCAAAGGCAATCACCACTATATGTGCCTGGTGTGTGATTGTGACAAAATTGGAAAAAAAGTAATGAATTCCACTTTGTTGCTAATATACAGTACACTGCCCCTGCACGTGGTATCGTAACTTTTTTGTATACCTCTGAGGTTTGTGAGAAAAGTAAAAGAAACAGTGACCCCGTCTCCAACAGAAGCTATAATGACCTCTTCTGCATACCTCCAAGGTTTGATTGTGATAAGAATTAAAGAAGTAATGATCACACAATCGCCAGTCCCCCAAACAACTTCACTCCCCTGTCACAGCTGCATGTACCGCATGACATCCCTACCACCTGTCCCCTACCTTGTATTTCTAAAGAACAGGTCATAAATGCCTTCTCTAAGGCCAAGAACACAACATCTATGGGACATGACATCCCAGGCAACATCCTACATGCCCTCCAACAAGAATTAGCAACACCACTGGGTACCCTCTTCAATCAGTCCAAGCACTGGCTTTGTCCCAGCTGAATGGAAAATGGCCACCGTTATGCCCTTGCACAAAGGTGTTGGTTCCACTGACCACAGGAATTATAGACCTATTAGCCTGACTAGTCTTATCTGCAAGGCCATGGAGCAAATCATCATGGACTTTATCAACAAAGATATAGGTAATCTCCAGACACTTGACCCTACTCAGTTTGGATATGTCAAAGGGAGATCATGCCTGTTAAACCTGGTAGACTTCTTCAAGAAAGTCACCAAGGCCCTGGATGAGGGGAAATCTGTGCATACAGCCTACCTAGACTTAGTTAAAGCTTTTGACACTTTCCCCCACTCAGGCATCATTGACAAACTCACCCAGCTAGGTGTTAACCCTTATATCATTAAATGGGTCACTAACTGGCTCACTAATAGAACACATATACTCAAAACAAGGAATATACTTCCAACAGCAGACCTGTAACCAATGGTGTTCCACAGGGATCAGTCCTGGGACCTCTACTGTTTGGAATCTATTTCTCAGAAGTGCAAGCAAAAACTAAAGGTCTGTGGCTGACAAAGTTTGCTGACTGCAAACTGGGAGTGGTCATAGAATCTCCATATGAAGTCAACATCCTACAAGAGGGTCTTACACAAACAAATGATTGGTGTCAAAGTCATGGCCTTAAACTCAATGCAAAAAAATGTATTATCATCCCTTTCAGTTAGAGCAATATTCCTGCTAACTACCACATCAATAGCAACACCCTAAGTACGTACTCTGTGGTGAGAGACCTGGACACACAGGTTGATGCAACCTTACCTTTGATCACCATGTCTCCACAGTGGTAAGGAGGGCATTCTACACTGATCATCTCATAAGTAAGGGCATTGCCTCCAGAAAAAAAAGAAGCTATAGCCCCAGGGATTCTACTTGTGTCCCTCGTGGATATGGGCAATAGGTGCTGATCGTGGAAAGAAAGGTAGAGCTTGGCTAGGCTTGTAAGGGCCCTAGGTCCATTAGTCTACTAATGTCCTATGATCCTATAAGACACAGGCATACATACTTCTGCGATGTAATAAGGATTCCCATTACCAAACAACATAGGGGCATAGGGACAATTTTTAAATATTGCTCTTACAAACTTAAAAAGTTGATAGAATAACAAGTTTTATATGAGCATGAATTTTCTTTGTTTTTTTTTACTTAAACATTAGCATAAATTTTCCGTTTAGTTAAAACTGATCACAAATCAGTCAACTTTGAACTGATACTAATACCAGATCTCAAAAGGGTGAAATCAGACTAAAAAACTTCACCAAGGCAAACTATACCCTCCTAGGTGAAGGTATAACTGCATTCCAAGCCCACCCCTAGCTGAAAATGGTAACTATGCTGAAACCTATATTAAACTGGCTCAGAGGCGGTCTCTGGTTAACATACAAGGCCATGTCAAACCCAGAGCTATTGGACATGCTACACTTAAAGAAATCCCAATCCCTCAGAGCCACATGCTCCAGGATCTAAACCTTGTCATCACAATAAATAAAATATAAACCAACACAGTCCTGGCACTCTAGGAGGTTGAAGATAAAAAGTTTTAAGCACAGTGAAATGTGGAACCAACAGCTTTATTGCATAAACGCAATTAATTCACAGTAGCGTTTTCATCTTCAGTTATACTTCCTCAGATGCAAAACGGATTTACCAAGCTGTGACTTCCTTTTATACAACACATAATACATACAATTACTTAGTCAACCAATTAAAATCAATTTCTTGAAGTCATGTTATTCTTTAAATTAATATACATTTAAAAACCTCATGTTAACTATATAACTAATTAATTGGCATTTGCACATATTCAAACCAACCATAAATAACAAACCACTTATATAGTATTAAAGTGTAATATATAATATAAAGCATAAAAATATATAAATATATAAAAATATGTTTAAATGTTTAAAAATATATAAACATATGTATGTGTATAGGCATCCCAACTATGCCACTCAATAATCTAAACTTTAACCTAATGTTCTTTAAAAATTAATATTTTTTCATTCTATTTATAGTTTAGCAGCTCTCAACTTTAAAATGGGTACTACAGATAGATGTTCATTAATTCCTGGATGCTTATTAGTCTCCAACACCAACTGCCAAAAAAGCTCCCTCACTTCTATCCTCACATCTACCACTGGATTGTAAAAATTCTAAGTGGACATTTTTTGTTTTGTTTTGGAAAAGATAGTCCCTGACCCTAGGGGTGGTGCATGGGAAATGAGGATAGATGTGAGGGAGCTTTTTTGGCAGTTGGTGTATATGCTATATGCAATTTAAATGGCTCAGCAAGTAACACACTCCCCTTTGGTGCTGGAAGAGCAGAAGGCTATGGGTCCTATTCTCACTCCAGATAATTATATTGCTGACACTGCAGTTCAGCATTAAAGGGGTGCTGCGCTTCTGAGTAAGTCTTCCTTTAAATGGGACACTAAACAAAGTTCCCACTGGCTTGAGATGATAATAGCTCAGGTGACTGTATAAGATCCCACAGCACCTATTGAAAAGAGTGGGGATATTTATTTAAAATCATATTATACATACACAAACTTAAAATTTAACACAAAATTCCATATTCATTAGAACACACACAGAATAATCCTTATCATTTTATATTACATGCAAATTTAAAGGAAATAAAATAAACTTTTTAAAAATTTTATTTCAATTATTCATCATCCCCACCCTTTTTGCTTCAACAAAATTAGAATATTAGCTTTGTTACATATTTTATTAAACAGTAATTCCTCCAACCTCACATTCCAGATCTGATAAATAACAAACATATAAATATAATTTTGTTCTCTCACTGGTGTATCACATTAACTGTAATACCCATGCACAATGTTTTCTATTTCTACTTCATTTAAATGCTTTATAAACCCATATGTTTTATTTCTTTCATAATTTCATCATTCTTAAGATTCTGACAAAAAACATGTTCTGTGATTTCTTCTTTACTACACTTTATGCAATTCCTCTAATTTGCAAGTTTATATTCCATGTCTTTCTTCACTGGCACTTTTATTATAAGCCTGCATATAAAATCTTGTCCGTCTTCCCATCTCACACACTTTCTCTTTCTTTCTTTTTCTTTCTTTTTATTTCTTTATTTCTTTCTTTTATTGCATCCTTAATTTTAATAGTATCCCACTGGTCACTATAAAAAGTCTTTTCCATGATTTCTTCATATGAAATTCTCCTCTGTTGTTCAACTTTAGCTACATCAATTTTCCATTATTTTATTTTTTATTTCACTCACTAATCTCTCTTTTTTCTTAACCTTAACTCATTTCTTCTTTTCATTTCTTCATACTTTGCTCTTATTGTATCTTTTAATGTTCCCTTTCCCTATTTAAAGTAATTTTAAAATGCATTGTAAACTTAAAAATGTCAAAAACATCAGATTTTTTTTTAAATCAGTCCACAGTTTTCTTATTTATTATATATAATTCCCCCTTTATCTGAGTTCATTCTAAGGCCCCATATTATACTACAAATAATTTTTTGCAACATATTTGGGAATGCAACTACTGGACCAAAGTATCCACATTTACACAAATTAATTGCATTAATTAAGTCCACTTTTTAAACTTAGAGAATTTCCACATTTTATTTATCTCATACATTTTATCTAACAATTCTTGTCATTACTTTTTGAATTAATCAGACTCACCAAAATAATCTTTCATATGTATATTTCCTTTTTTATTAATTTGGGGAAAGTGTTAAAAAAGTTGTTTTTACACTTCAAAACCTTTGCTTTTAGTATTTAATACTAAACCTACATAGCTTATCTATTATTCTAGTTTTTTAGCTACTTCCATTAGCCATCCTATAGTTTTGGCTACTATGACCACATCAACAGAGTACATCATCACCAGAGGCACCATTATATATCCTTTATATTCATCAGTGTCTAGGTCTTTCATAATCCTAATGCAAGTATCACAGTATTCAAAGGACATCCATGCTTCACTCCCTTCTCAATTCTTCTTTCATCTTTCACCCATCGATTCACTAAAACTCTCACTTTATTATTCTCATAAGTTGTTTTATTATTTTCCTAGTCTGTCTCTCAAATCAGAAAGATCCCATAACTGTCTTTTTCCAATAGTGTCTTATGCCTTTTCTACATCATATCCATTCATTTTCCCCTCTCCTTCCTTAATACTATAAATGCCTTCCATAATTATCATCAGCCTTTCTCTATTCTGCTTATTTTATTACCACAAAATTAGCTTTCCAAATTTTAACTAGTATTTTTCTAACCTAACCTCTAACCTAATCTGTATTATTTTCATAAATAGTTTATAACTGGATTTTGTTAAGATGATTGTCCTCCAGTTCTTTAAGTCTTCCTTGTTCTCTTTCTTTCATATCAATTTTATTACTCTTTCACAAATACTGTCCTCAGTAAAACCTTTTTTTCTTCCATTCATTCAAAACTAATATCCTTCTTGACAATAACACAATGTTATTATAAACAGGCCACAAATATGGTGCAAAAATCTGGACATTCTGTGAACATCCGTACAGTTGAGAGATAAGTCGATCCTACTTTGGAATTAAAAAAAAAAATACTTTCCTGGGTGCTGCAGCCATTCAAATCCCTTGCTTCACTTAAACGGACCTGATTGAGTGCAGCTTACTGACAAATGAAAAAAAAGACAAAAAAAATGTTTGCAATCTCGCGATGACGTCACACAGCCATGCGGATGTCGACTATGAGCTGCTGAGGAATGAGCAGAGGAAATGGTGAAACCTACGGCTGCTGCATGGGGGACCTTGTTCATGAGGGAAATAATCTGGGGCTCCCCACGGCCGTGGGTTTCGTGGATGCCTAATACTGGCTATGTTTGCAAACATGCAGCATTTCCATTAGGGCAAGGTCACAGACTGCTCTATAGGCCAGGCACAAGTCACTTGTCAGCAGCCTGTAGGATACAGAGTACAGTGACATACCTTTCAGTTTTTCCATGTAGGTCATGTTTTGGAAGCCCTGAATTTTTGTGGTGAGAAACCTCTGAGCTCCAGCTGCTGCAGGTGTCTGGTGAGGTACATGCAAAATGGAGCATTGTACTCTATTACTGGTCTGATGAGGGTTGAGTACAGAGGAGTTATAACATTCTTAGTCTTGGATGTGATGCCCTTACTTATGAGATGTGCAACATAGAAGGCTTTCCTTACCACTGTGGACACATGGTGATTGAAGTTTAGATTGCTATCAACCTGTGTTCTCAAATCTCTCACCAATGGGTTTGATCTTAGGAGTGTGCTGTGAATAAGTAATTTGCAGTGCATGGAGATGTCTTCTCCATGTACTACTAGTTAAATAAAAATTAAATTTAAAAAAAAAGTGTTGCGCCAGTTTTGAAAGTGATGCAGTTGGAAACCAGCTATGTCTTAACATTATCCCTATGCAAGGGAAGTGGCTTGTTCCCAAATATGTTTTGAGTATAATTTAGACAGCAGACAGAAACGGAGTTGAAATTAACCTGTTTCATGTTCTGCTGTTGTTACTTATGCACAAATTTTAGTTAAATATGACTATAGCACTGGGTGGGATGTTAACAGCATCCTTCTAAGTGTTGTTAATGTCAGGTTTTGCACTGTAGTAGTGGCGAACCAAGATGTCATAAATCTGATATTGGGGCTGTAATAATGGCACTCCATGCACTACATATATACATATATATGGATTAACTCTTTCTGGTCGACATATTCACTGATCTGCTGCACTGATGATGTTGTACACACACACACACACACACACACACACACACACACACACACACACACACACACACGTTTATATATTGACTGTCACTATTTTCAATATGCACAATCACTAGTGTATCAATAGTTGATAAAACATGTGTTTAGGTCAGTAGTGCAGGGGAGTGGGGTGCAAGGTCCCCCAGTGTACAACAGGAAATGCACTGTGATTGTATGTATCACCAAGATGTTGGTCAGTTAGGTGGCATGATTTTATGAGACTACATATGTATTTATAGAGGGTCATCATGAGTAATCGAAGTTTTCATAATGGCATCTGGAGGATTCAACGATAGTTACAGTTATGTTCCAGGAATGATAGAAGAGAAATACAACACAGTGCCTAGTCAGTGCAGAAAGAACATGGTTGTAATGACAGGTTATGTGAATAATTTGGAAAATTAGGACCTATAGAAGTGTTACTGGACATGCCACCTGAAACGCTCCAAGTACTCTCACAGACACATTGCTACTTTTAATATCTCCAAAGATGCATTGCTACTTTTAATATTTCCAAAGATGAAGAGTTAAAAAAGACCAATTCTCATTGTTATGCCTCTGATCCTGGAGGGGAGGAAAACTATCAGGTAAATGGAGTACTTCAGACTAAAACAAACATGTCCCATGATGCACCTTCATTAGTTATAGAAAAGACCATTGTGGTGGAGACATCCTCCAATTTTCTGTGGATATGCAGAGTAGGAAGATATTGGTGATAATGGTAAATCCTGTAATGTGGAAGGCTTGTGGATGTGATGTCCCCATCTTATCAACTGATGATGGTGACTCTCTTCAAGAGGAATCTTGATGAGTAGATGGGAGATTGTAGGTTTACCCCGGGTATCACTTCTGTGTAACTGTTAGACAGAGGCAGAGTATACTAACCTCGAAAAAGGGCATAGCAAAATTCATTTAAAATGGGTGGCGAAAGCCAAACACATTCTGGCTAGGCTTATAAATGCCCTAGGGCAGATAGCCTAGTATGAACCTATGAACCTATGAACCTATGAATTGGATGTCATTATTTGGAAAACAGGGGCTGGTGACCTGATTGTGAGAAAAGCAGCTGACAGTGTAGCAGGCATTACAGTAAGGTGTTTTAGAATTATTCAAAATCTGGTTGACCTGCTGTCTAGAACATTATTTTATGTGAACTGGTCCAAAGACACTTTTCAGTCACAACCTGGGCCAAGTCAGCAATAACAATGTCCATGAAGATGATGTATTTTACAAAAATATGCAAACTTATTAAACAATACATATGGTATGAACTAACGAGTTAAAAAAGAAAAGGAAATATATTACACAATAGTTGTATCTAAAGAACGTAGTAAATGTATACAGCAAAAAAGGCAAATTAATGGTAATATATGGATGAAAAAATTAAAGTGTGATTCAGCTGTTTTGAGAAATGTAACTCATTTTTGTGGAATCTGATTAGTATAGAACATCACAAGAGAACACAGCAGAGCATAGTGATGTGTTGTATAGAGAGCAGTGTGGTAAATGGGGAAAAATAATCGTACTGGAAATTATAGTGCAGAGAATAACCGAGAAATAGGCATACGTATTGTAAAAGTATAGTTAAACAGAAGAGTCCACTTATGTAAAGAACTAAACTTCTCCTGGATGGTTGATAGTATATTTCCTTGTCTAAAAAACGATATTTAAATAAATGTACTCCATCCACATGTTTCTGTTAGCCTATAGTAGGCCAAAGGAAGTGTGCCATTCTTGTGTACTGTTATGAATGCCAAGTTCCTTAAACGTCACAGCTGATTCTTGAACTTTTCAAAGAAAATGGCTTGTATGCCATCCCACAATGTGTTAGACCCAATTTTGAACTGGCAGTTATATATAGCATTTTCTAAAATCTGCCATGAGCCATTATTAAAGAATGCTTGTTCAATTTTAACCACAATATTTGGTCAAAAGTGTAAATGTTGGGGGCATTTTCTCTCTCTGAATGGCACAGAAGTCATGTTTCAATCAGCTGTGCACTTTGACTGATGTTAATAGCTATGAAGAATTAAAACATGCAACCTTTTTCTGTGCATACTTTGCTAATGTATTCTGACAAAACATATGTATATCACCAACCACATAAATTCAAAACGAGATTGGCTATGCATTCCAGTTTTTCTGCCGTCTTTCCAGCGATGTTTAGAATGTTCACAATCTTACAGCATATTCTTTTCTATACTGACCTTGATAGAGGGATAATATAAGAGGATTGGTAAGCTCCTGGGTCAGAGACTAGCTGATTTCAACAGGCAATTCATGTGTTTTTATTTCAGCAGAACTATGTGGAAGAACTGAGCATCTGAATGACTGCAATAATCCAGATATCACCTAGGAAATGAAAGTACATGAATAATGACAGTGAATTCTACAGTTCCTATAGCAGATGTAACTTTCTGAAAGTGATTTCCTTGAATATGTGTGTAGTTGATGCATTGTTGGTGATGTGTTTCATGATGAAAGTAACCACTGTTTCTTTTGTTAATAACTGCATCTTTTGTTTTTATGTTTTTCAATGATGGTATTATCAATAGTTGTGTTCCTTGATATTATGGTTGTTCAACTGTTAACTATGCAAGTTTTATGCAGACAATAAATGTAGCGGTCACCAATTTTTCATTCAGTCATACATCTATATTTGTATGTGTGTGTGTGTGTGTGTGTGTGTGTGTGTGTGTGTGTGTGTGTGTGTGTGTGTGTGTGTGTGTGTGTGTGTGTGTGTGTGTGTGTGTGTGTGTGTGTGTGTGTGTGTGTGTGTGTATGTGTGCGCCCACACTGGCACTTGCAATTATACATACATAGATAGATAGATAGACAGATAGATAGATAGATAGATAGATAGATAGATAGATAGATAGATATAGACATATAAGCTGCTTCTTTCTTCTGTGTTCCAGACTGGGGTTTATTTCTGGCCTGCCCATCATGTTTGCTATCCATGTGGACTTCTTCTGGAGGCTTCTGATGCCTTCTCCTCCTAATGGGGTGCTGCTAAGGTTAATTTACTTACTGCTATAAACAAATTCTTCTTATGTAGAACCCCCCCCCCCCCCATCCCAGAGAGACTAGTTCAGCACAATAAAATAAATTACGTTCCCAGTTACAATTCATGTCTTAGGACTACATAATATAATAAACATAATCATGCAGGGTAATCATCTTTTATTAATTTTTTTAACGTTTCAAAATATATCATTTGAGTCTCCAAACTGTAGGTCTTATTTTACAGGTTAGGTTATGTGGGGGGTGAAAGTTAGTACACAGAAATAGTAACAAATGCAAAACAATACAAAACAAAAAAAAATGAAGTGACAGATTTCCGAGTGATGTAATGTGAACAAGTGCTGGACTGTGAAAGCAGAACAATCTGTGTTTTCTCAGTATATAACAAAATTGGTTATACATTCATGTCAAAGGTCAGAGACATGTCTATACTTATGTATCCATCATCTGAGACCTGCCCCCAGAGAAAGTCTGAGGGTGATATTATCAAGCAACTTTAGCATATTATATAAAACACCTACATGAAAAGAAAATTATCTTTCTGTACTTGCCTTGGAATGCATTGTGCAGTTTTGAACCTATTATAGAAATGGAAAACAAGTATAAAGGATAAGATTTAGAACTGAGATTTGTGTAAACAAGAAACAACCTACACTCAAGTTTGAAAGGTCACTGTACTGAAGTCACGTGATCATTCATGTTAGTTTCAACTTGTAGTTCCTGATGAGGCAGTTTAACAAACAATGAATGGAATGCAGGTCAAAGTTTACATTCTGTGTGCTTCAGAAAAATATGCATATTAACAGGCCAGAAATGTGGAAAGTCTGCTGATCAAGACAAAGGGTGATATTTTGGAACCCCAGCTACAAGTCAGGCACACAGAGGCTGAGGTACTGTAACTTAGGGTACAGGAATGGGATGAAATGTCTTAATACAATATTTACAATGGTATTACAAGAACATTTATTCAGTTTCTGTTTTCATTTTTTTGGTCTCTAGTAATAGTGTTACGTTACAAACTATACATCAGAAAGAAGGTGTCCTTGGATGGGTCATTTCAACATGTAAAAAATACCTTTTGTTTATGCTTTGCAAATCCAATTTGAGAACATTTCTGATAAGGATTTTCCTTTATAACAGAGTTTAACCTCTGCTTCTCTTTTCTTATTGAAAAGGAAATGTTTAGTATTTATTTCAGGGTGGGGATTAGTAGAAGGCAAAGGTATGGTTTTGCAGAGTGTAGCAGTCAGTTGAAATTCAAGGTTTAAGCTTGACATTTGCACTGGGTAACACATTAACTATAGAAACTTATCACCCCAGAAAGTAATTCCTAACAAAACTAAACAAAACACCAATAATAAATTTGGTATTTGGTATAGCACTGTCGCCTCACAGCAAGAGGTTCTACCATTCGATTCTCAGCTGGAGCACCTTCTGTGTGGAGTCTGCATGTCCTCCCCGCAGTCGAGTGGCGTTTGAAAGACATGTGTGAATGGGCGTGCCTTCGTTGATGGTTGGGCATTGGGCTGGCACCTCAACACCGTAAAAATCTACTGCTAATCATTAGCGGACCGGAGTTCCGCTGTGGCGACCCCTAACCGGGAAAAGTCGAAAGAAGAAGAAGAACAAAAACCTTCTTGAAGGTACCACTGATGGTGAGTCAGTACTTAAAGATTATCTGTTACTGCAGCCTGTTGGCGTAGAGCCCCATGTTATGGCAGGTGTTTGTCTTGAAATGGTAATCTCTGTATCTAACCAGCACAGAATCCTGACTATGGGAGATGTCCAGCTGCATTCTGGGCTTACTATGAGTGCTGTCCAGTTGCATTTTGCTCTTACTGTGAGTGTTGTGCAGCTGCATACTGCACATACCATGAGTGTTATGTAGCTACATACTGTGTTTAAAATGAGTGTTGTACTGTGCTTACTATGAGTGTTGTGCATCTGCATACTGTGCTTAGTATGAGTGCCATGTAGCTGCATGCTGTGTTTACTATGAGTGCTGTGCAGTTGCAAACTGTGCTTACTGTGAGTGTTATGCAGCTGCATACTGTACTTATTGTGAGTGATGTGCAGCTGCATACTGCTTTTACTAGTATTGTTGTACAGTTGCATGCTGCACTAACTGCAAGTGTTCTGCAACTGCATACTGTGTCTACTGTGAGTGTTATGCAGCTACATACTGTGCTTATGATGACTGTTGTGCAGCTGCATACTGTGTTTTACCATGGCTGCATACTGTGTTTTACCATGGGAGTTGCGTGGCTGCATATTGCACTTAGCATGAATGTTGTGTAGCTACATACTGTGCTTAGTATGAATGCTGTGTAGCATACACTGATTTTACCATGAGTGTTGTGCATCTGTATACTGTGCTTGTTATGAGTGTTGGGCAGCTGCATACTGCTCTTACTGTGAGTGTTGATTGGCTGCATCCTGTGATTACTGTGAGTGCTGTGCAGCTACATACTGCACTTACTACATGTGCTGTGCAGCTGCATACTGTGTTTAGTACGAGTGCTGTGTAGCTGCATGGTGCGATTACTATGAGTGTTATGCAGCTGCATACTGCGCTTACTATGAGTGTTGTGTAGATGCATACTGCGCTTACTGTGAGTGTTGTGCAGCTACATACTGCACTTACTACATGTGCTGTGCAGCTGCATACTGTGTTTAGTACGAGTGCTGTGTAGCTGCATGGTGCGATTACTATGAGTGTTATGCAGCTGCATACTGCGCTTACTATGAGTGTTGTGTAGATGCATACTGCACTTACTTTGGGTGTTGTGTAGATGCATACTGCACTTACTGTGAGTGTTGTGTAGCTGCATACTGCATTTACTGTGAGTGTTGTGCAGCTGCATACTGCGCTTACTGTGAGTGTTGTGTAGATGCATACTGCGCTTACTTTGGGTGTTGTGTAGATGCATCCTGTGCTTACTGTGAGTGTTGTGCAGCTACATACTGCACTTACTACATGTGCTGTGCAGCTGCATACTGTGCTTAGTACGAGTGCTGTGTAGCTGCATGCTGTAATTACTATGAGTGTTGTGCAGCTGCATACTGCGCTTACTGTGAATGTTGTGTAGATGCATACTGTGCTTACTGTGAATATTGTGTAGCTGCATACTGCGCATACTGTGAGTGTTGTGTAGATGCATACTGCGCTTACTGTGAGTGTTGTGTAGATGCATACTGCGCATACTGTGAGTGTTGTGTAGATGCATACTGCGCTTACTGTGAGTGTTGTGTAGATGCATACTGCGCATACTGTGAGTGTTGTGTAGATACATAATGTGTTTACTGTGAGTGCTGTGCAGCTGCATACTGAGTTTACTGTGAATGTTGTGTAGCTGCATACTGCTCTTACTATAAGTGTTCTGCAGCTGCATACTGCGCTTACTGTGAGTGTTGTGTAGATGCATACTGCGCATACTGTGAGTGTTGTGTAGATACATAATGTGTTTACTGTGAGTGTTGTGCAGCTGCATACTGAGTTTACTGTGAATGTTGTGTAGCTGCATACTGCTCTTACTATAAGTGTTCTGCAGCTGCATACTGCACTTACTGTGAGTGTTGTGCAGCTGCATACTACTCTTACTGTGAGTGTGCAGCTGCATACTGAGCTTACTGTGAGTGTTGTGTAGTTGCATACTGAGCTTACTGTGAATGTTGTGTAGCTGCATACTGCTCTTACTATGTGTTGTGCAGCTGCGTGCTGCTCTTACTGTGAGTGTTGTGTAGCTACATACTGAGCTTACTGTGAATGTTGTGTAGCTGCATACTGCTCTTACTATAAGTGTTCTGCAGCTGCATACTGCACTTACTGTGAGTGTTGTGCAGCTGCATACTACTCTTACTGTGAGTGTTGTGCAGCTGCATACTGAGTTTACTGTGAGTGTTGTGTAGTTGCATACTGAGCTTACTGTGAATGTTGTGTAGCTGCATACTGCTTGTTGTGCAGCTGCATACTGCTCTTACTGTGAGTGTTCCGTAGCTGCATACTGAGCTAACTGTGAATGTTGTGTAGTTGCATACTGCTCTTACTATGAGTGTTGTGCAGCTACATACTGTGCTTACTATGAGTGTTGTGCAGCTGCGTACTACATTACTAAATATCCTGAGTAAAAGCTTCAACACGTGCCTGATTGTTTCTGCATCAGTAGTAGCATGCCCATCTCTGATGAACATGTCCACATGGTCATGCACCTTTAGCTCATATTCTGTTTTGCTTTTTAAGCTTGGAGAGTTAAAAAGAAGCATTAATAGTAGGCTCTTTATTTAATGTAGTATTTTTTCTGATATATTTATCAGATTTCCATGCTAAGTTGCTGGGGCTGCAATTATTTTATCTAAATCCCTTGGTATTGTTATACTAAAGCATTTTGTATAAATTTGTTTTTTTTAAATGGTTATGTACTGTATAGATATAAAATAACAAATAAACTTCCACTCATTGACCAAAGTACCACATTTATTAGTGCTTTTGCCCTTTTGCAACCAGGACTTCATCAACTGGCCCTCTTCCTGTGAAAAGGACATAACGAAGTTATTAAGTACCAAACCTAAGAATTGTTTTTACAATTTTGGAACTCAACTTAAAAAATTTTGGAAGGAATTGTTAAATAGACATCTTAGGTTTATTAAAACTGACAAAGGGGGATAGATTTTTTTTTTTTATTTATCAAACTGATTATATAAAGTGGATGGAAAAAATGTTAATCGATAAAAATAAATTACATTTATTGGCATTTATAAGAGTTATAAGAAAATTGATGAAGTCTTATTGAGTCTTGTTTCCCAACGATATTTTCAAAATTCTTTTGTGCATGAAAAATATCCTAGCATTGTTATTTGGTATTCCTGAGATTCACACGTTCAAACTTCCTTCTCCTTTTAGGCCCATTGTGTCCAGCCCTGGCTGCATTACAGAAGGAATATCTTTTTATCTTGTCAGAATTTTGAACCCTGTCATTCAAAGAACCCAGAGCTATATCAAGGACTCCTGGGATTTGTGAACCAGTTGCACTGTGTTTTCTTTGATGGGGCAGAATCTATGCTTATTACTTGAGATATTCATCTCTTTTTACTCATATTCCTACCATTGAAGGTACTGAGTTTTCTTAGAAATTATTTGTCCACCCATTCTGATTTTTTCAATCAAAGCATCAACGATATTCGTATATTGTTTGAATTAATTTTAGAAAGCAATTTCTTCATTTTAATTATCAATATTCTCAACAGATCAGAGGTATGGTTAAAGGAGCCCCTTCATTTGCAAATGTGTTGCTTGCATGGCGAAATGTTCACTGTTTTACCATTGGTTCCCTTATTTTCAAAGCTTTTTTATAGAATATTTGCAGATTATCTTTTTTTGTATGTGCATGTGATAAGGTACAGTAGATGAATGTCACTCTTTTATACATCAATTGAACTCTACCACTAAGTTTTTAACTTTTACGATGGGAGCAACTGGGCAGAGGATTAGCTTTTTGGGCATAGAACTGTTGATGAACCTTGACTTAAGTGTGTTTAGCACTAAAATACACAGGAAAGCCACATTCATCAGCTGTTATGTACACTTCAGTAGTAATCACTCTGGTTTTCTAAAAAATAACATTCAAAGAGGACACATAATTAGGGCATTGAGATTCATTTCTGATGATGATGATTTCCTTATAGAAATTGAGTTAATTGCCAGTCTATTTTTAGATAGGGGATACAGTGTAGACCAGCTTAAATCTAGTAGCCTGGAAATTATTGATGCAAGATCTACTTTGTATCCATCTATTTTAAAACAGGGTTATGTACTGAATACTTCTAAAAGAAAATTTGATAGCTTTTTGACTAATATTCTGTGTTTAGACATGGAGGTTGACAACTGCAGCACTAAGAAAGTAACTGTTGACAACTGGGCCATTTGGAAAGGCAACTCTGAATTGCTCTGGGCTGCAGTAGAAGTTCAAATTTTACTTTTAAAAGAAGCATTAATCTTTAAAGCTTGGTAGAAATTAACAAGACCTTGGCACACTTACTATCTACTGACAAGCCAAAGGGAACTTACAACAGTGGCTTTTGCAATGTGTGTAATTTTTTTTCTGTGGGTCCTTCTGTTTAATTGCCACACTTGGATAAGACTATTCTAATTAAGTTCCACTGTAATTGCATATCAATAGGGGTGGCTTACTTTATTGTTTGTGGGGTTTGCAGTTTATTACTATGCTAGAATGACTATCCAGATGAATCAGGGAGCATTTGGCTTTTGTAAGAACCATTAATACTAAGAAAACTTTTTCCAGACACACTTTGCCATGTACTGGACTGGCAACATTTTATTTCAGCATTGTTGATCAAGAACCTTGCAATTACAGGAGGTAGATTACAAAGACAGCCTAAAAGTTAGAGAGACTAAATGGCAAATAAGATTGCAGGCAGACCGTTTTCAGTGTTAAATGAAGTAATCAATATCAACTGTTTTTTTTTAAAGCAAAGAGGTTAAAAAACTAAAATATTTAATGTTTCTAAAACAGAGATTCTTGTTTTTATTAGTATGAAAGGGTTTTGTGTGGTTTGTATAAATTCAAAAATGTCACTTTAAATGTTTATTTTACCATTTGCTGATGACATGAAAATTTTGCTATTTAACTTCAGGAGGGTGTATTGCGTTTTATTTTGATGAAGTTCTGGTTACAGAAGGACAAACACACTAATAAATCACTTAGTTTGGTCAGTGATTGGAGGCCTTTATTATTGTTTTGGCTGTGTATTACCTCAGTCCTGTTTTTTTTTTTTTTGTGTACTGTACAGATATATAGAGCTTCAGGTGACTATCAGTAATACATGTTGATAGTATACCTAGTATATTCTGATGCATCAAAATAATTAAGATATCAGTGAGTTTAAGAACAGAATTTCTTACTGTTGGTTGCATTAGATTAATTTTATATTCTACTGATTGTCTACAATATTGAATATCTAACCACATTTCCTTACATATTTTTTTTTTGTTATATACGCTATCATTTGCAGTTTTTCCTCTATTCATCAGCAAATTGTTTGCTTTAAATATAATCATTTTAGATCAATTAAATGTGCAAATATTGTTCAGAGTATAAGCTATAGGAAACAGTAAGGAAAAAAACATGCTTTGTATTCCTGGTTCTTGTAAATAAAATTTCTGAAGGTGGTCATTATCATGGAAATATAAGACTACTTGATTAATTAGTTTCAGCTGTCTTAAAAAAATCCTTTAACAACTGAAGACAATTATTGTTTAATATAATATGATGGTGTAAATTTGTCAAATGATTGGATTTTAACCAAATTCTCTAATGTATCGCTTTTCAGTTAGCACTATAATTATTATTTAACCAGAGAGGGATTGATTTGATGATTGACAATAAAGAATATAATTCTAAATCTGGTAAACCAATGCCACCCAAAGACCAATCTCTTATGTGATGATCTAGATATAATCTAGATTTATTTAGATACCAAAGAGATCTCAGAATTAAGGAATTAAACTCATTTTTTAAATTTTTAGTGGGAGGAAGAGATAGAGATTGTATGAGGTATACATTTTTGGTAAAATAATCATTTTAATTAAAGAAAGTCTCTCATCCATAGTGAAAAAAACATATTGAATGTTTTAATAAGATTCTTTATGATGGTTAAACTATTATAATTAACACTTGATATATGTTTAATATTATCTGTTAAGTTATCTCTAAATAGATTTTTTTGTCTTCTACAATATATTTGAATATAGGAGGCAATCAGACCAGTTGTTTATAGTCTAGCTGATCTCAACTTTAAAACTGGTGCCAGTGATAAATTGGCATTTAAGCCAGGGGGGTCTATTGGCCTCCAGAATAATTTGCCAGTAACATTCCTTATATTATATGTGGGTTTCCCACCATCCACCTCTGACATCCATAGGAATTTCCTCCAGGACAAAGAATAAAAACTTCACACTAGGGCAATCTAAGGAATGCTTATACAAGGCATTACATGTCCTTTTATTCTTAATGTCATTTGTGTGCTTGTGTATTCTCTGCTTTAACTTCCTTTGAGTATCACAGGCACCAGTTTTAAAGTTGAGATCAGCCAGACTATAAACAACTGGTCTGATTACCTCCTAATAATTTAAACATGTTTAGAACTTGTGCCTTTTTTCCCAGCTACAAAAACTATATGACTGACTTTGTCAGTATATGTTTAAGCTTTAGTAGCTTTGCGAGGAAATGTCTTCTAAGTGTTTTTTTATTTTGAAACTGTAATCACTTTATTAGTCAAAGTTCATGATACAAATATTTAGTCACAAGAGGGTGCTATTGACAAATAAGATGATATAGCTTGCATTTTAACATTTTAATGTGTTTTATTCTATTTTTTTATATTATGGAAATGTGATTTAATTCTAAAAGGAATATTTACACGAACCCTAAATGTGATGATGCAGTCAGGGACATTATGTTTGATTGGTTAACTTAAATATAAAAAGACTGGGAGTTTGATGGTTTGGTTTTGCATCTGAAGAAGTGTTACATGAAAACGTACTCATTTGTTGACTGTTTATGTTTTAACTAAGGAATAAACTACTGTGAGACTAAACTTGGCGTTACTCAGTGTTCTTTTGGAATATTTATTGCTTCTTATACAAGCACTTACCAAAAAACATTATGTACAACTTATATATAATCCCAGTTATATGTCTATTCATCTTCAACATACATACAGTAAACCCGCAGTTAACCAGCACCCATGGAGATTGGTAGATGCCGGATGAGTGTAGTTTCTGGTTGCTTCAGAGTTACTATTAAAAACAGGCCTGACAAATACTGTACCCTATACTATATCATGCCATAAATACTGTATTGATTTGATTTTAATATTGAAGTGCAGTAATTAAAAGTCTGGCTGGAATAATAATATTTTCAACTTATATTTCTTCTAGAAAGCGTGGCACGAGGAACGGTTTTCAGTGGTATGCTGAGTGGATTGGAATTGAATGAACTGAACAATGAGAGAGAAAGTGAATGCATGTATGAAAGCAGAAGCAACTGTGTGTGAGAGCTCGGAGAGAGAAAGCATGAGTGAATGCATGTATGAAAGCAGAAGCAACTGTGTGTGAGAGCTCGGAGAGAGAAAGCATGAGTGAATACATGTATGAAAGCAGAAGCAACTGTGTGTGAGAGATCGGAGAGAGAAAGCATGAGTGAATACATGTATGAAAGCAGAAGCAACTGTGTGTGAGAGCTCGGAGAGAGAAGGCATGAGTGAATGCATGTATGAAAGCAGAAACAACTGTGTGAGAGAGCTCGGAGAGAGAAAGCATGAGTGAATGCATGTATGAAAGCAGAAGAGAGTGTGTGTGAGAGCTCGGAGAGAGAAAGCATGAGTGAATGCATGTATGAAAGCTGAAGCAACTGTGTGTGAGAGCTCGGAGAGAGAAAGCATGAGTGAATGCATGTATGAAAGCAGAAGCAACTGTGTGTGAGAGATCGGAGAGAGAAAGCATGAGTGAATGCATGTATGAAAGCAGAAGCAACTGTGTGTGAGAGCTCGGAGAGAGAAAGCATGAGTGAATGCATGTATGAAAGCAGAAGCAACTGTGTGTGAGAGCTCGGAGAGAGAAAGCTTGAGTGAATGCATGTATGAAAGCAGAAGCAACTGTGTGTGAGAGCTCGGAGCGAGAAAGCATGTGTGAATGCATGTATGAAAGCAGAGGCAACTGTGTGTGAGAGCTCGGAGAGAGAAAGCATGAGTGAATGCATGTATGAAAGCAGAAGCAACTGTGTGTGAGAGCTCGGAGAGAGAAAGCATGAGTGAATGCATGTATGAAAGCAGAAGCAACTGTGTGTGAGAGCTCGGAGAGAGAAAGCATGAGTGAATGCATGTATGAAAGCAGAAGCAACTGTGTGTGAGAGCTCGGAGAGAGAAAGCATGAGTGAATGCATGTATGAAAGCTGAAGCAATTGTGTGTGAGAGCTCGGAGAGAGAAAGCATGAGTGAATGCATGTATGAAAGCAGAAGCAACTGTGTGTGAGAGCTCGGAGCGAGAAAGCATGAGTGAATGCATGTATGAAAGCAGAAGCAAATGTGTGTGAGAGATCGGAGAGAGAAAGCATGAGTGAATGCATGTATGAAAGCAGAAGCAACTGTGTTTGAGAGCTCGGAGAGAGAAAGCATGAGTGAATGCATGTATGAAAGCAGAAGAGAGTGTGTGTGAGAGCTCAGAGAGAGAAAGCATGAGTGAATGCATGTATGAAAGCAGAAGCAACTGTGTGTGAGATCTCGGAGAGAGAAAGCATGAGTGAATGCATGTATGAAAGCAGAAGCAACTGTGTGTGAGAGCTCGGAGAGAGAAAGCATGAGTAAATGCATGTATGAAAGCAGAAACAACTGTGTGTGAGAGCTCGGAGAGAGAAAGCATGAGTGAATGCATGTATGAAAGCAGAAACAACTGTGTGTGAGAGCTCGGAGAGAGAAAGCATGAGTGAATGCATGTATGAAAGCAGAAGCAACTGTGTGTGAGAGCTCAGAGAGAGAAAGCATGAGTGAATGCATGTATGAAAGCAGAAGCAACTGTGTGTGAGAGCTCGGAGAGAGAAAGCATGAGTGAATGCATGTATGAAAGCAGAAGCAACTGTGTGTGAGAGATCGGAGAGAGAAAGCATGAGTGAATGCATGTATGAAAGCAGAAGCAACTGTGTGTGAGAGCTCGGAGAGAAAGCATGAGTGAATGCATGTATGAAAGCAGAAGCAACTGTGTGTGAGAGATCGGAGAGAGAAAGCATGAGTGAACACATGTATGAAAGCAGAAGCAACTGTGTGTGAGAGATCGGAGAGAGAAAGCATGAGTGAACGCATGTATGAAAGCAGAAGCAACTGTGTGTGAGAGCTCGGAGAGAGAAAGCATGAGTGAATGCATGTATGAAAGCAGAAGCAACTGTGTGTGAGAGCTCGGAGAGAGAAAGCATGAGTGAATGCATGTATGAAAGCAGAAGCAACTGTGTGTGAGAGCTCAGAGAGAGAAAGCATGAGTGAATGCATGTATGAAAGCAGAAGCAACTGTGTGTGAGAGATCGGAGAGCGAAAGCATGAGTGAATGCATGTATGAAAGCAGAAGCAACTGTGTGTGTGAGCTCGGAGAGAGAAAGCATGAGTGAATGCATGTATGAAAGCAGAAGCAACTGTGTGTGAGAGCTCGGAGAGAGAAAGCATGAGTGAATGCATGTATGAAAGCAGAAGCAACTGTGTGTGAGATCTCGGAGCAAGAAAGCATGAGTGAATGCATGTATGAAAGCAGAAGCAACCGTGTGAGAGCTCGGAGTGAGAAAGCATGAGTGAATGCATGTATGAAAGCAGAAGCAACTGTGTGTGAGAGATCGGAGAGAGAAAGCATGAGTGAATGCATGTATGAAAGCAGAAGCAACTGTGTGTGAGAGATCGGAGAGAGAAAGCATGAGTGAATGCATGTATGAAAGCAGAAGCAACTGTGTGTGAGAGCTCGGAGAGAGAAAGCATGAGTGAATGCATGTATGAAAGCAGAAGCAACTGTGTGTGAGAGATCGGAGAGAGAAAGCATGAGTGAATGCATGTATGAAAGCAGAAGCGAGTGTGTGTGAGAGATCGGGGAGAGATAGCATGAGTGAATGCATGTATGAAAGCAGAAGCAACTGTGTGTGAGAGATCGGAGAGAGAAAGCATGAGTGAATGCATGTATGAAAGCAGAAGCAACTGTGTGTGAGAGCTCGGAGAGAGAAAGCATGAGTGAATGCATGTATGAAAGCTGAAGAGAGTGTGTGTGAGATATTGGAGAGACAAAGAGTGAGTGAATGAATGTATCAAAGCTGAAAAGACTATGTGTGTGTTGGAGATTGGAGAGAGAATATGCAATGTGATGCAAACTGACTGAGTGAGTATGGAGCAAGTGTTGACATTTTAGTGATTTGATTTGTTTGGTTTGACTTGTTCACGAGTTGGGGAGAAACTGATTTTATTTGTATCTTTCTTTTTAAAACTATAAATCTCTAAAAACGTAAGGTATATTTCTGCAGGAGGAAAAGAAAGTGCAACACATGAAAGACTAAGTTGTTCATACTGTACTGTATTTCTTCAATTTTTTTCTGGTTGCTTGAGTTCTGGTTAACTGAGAGTTTACTGTAATTAACTTGTTCTATGATCAGGAAGACGTATTAATCTAAACCTTCACTGCTTACATGTAAAACTATTAACAATGGCAGTGATCAATTCATTTTTGCCTTTTTGTTTTACATTTACTCTGAATGAAGTGGAGACGTGCAGAGAATGACATCCGGACACAGAGACATCCTACTGTGATCATTACGTGCTTCATTTTCTTTGCAGTCATGGAGACGTCAAACAAAAGCAACTATTTTTAAATTATTAGTTCTCTATACATTACAAACACAATGAAAACATAAGCAATGTTTTGGCTTTCACTCATGGCTCTTATTATACTTTTACAATAAGAGAATAATTGTTCTGTAGTGTGTGCCCCTTGGCTGAGTGCATTAATATTTATGTAGCCTTTGACCTGATTTTAATTTGAAACAGCTAGAGTAAACCAAATGACTGTCTGGTATGCATGTTTCAACAAGTATGTAGTAATGATAGATTCATTTTACATGAAAGGACAGTTGATTTTATTAGCAAATGCAGGAAAATAATTTTTATCCCATCTAACTCCTTACTTACTAGGTATCAGCATCCCATTAGAACAAGATATGCCAACCCTAAAACCAAAAGATGCCAAAGTCTATTAATTAAAATTTGGAAGCTCACAATCAGATTACAATGCAACCTGACAATGGATGGAGATATCCACCCAAATCCTGGCCCATCCTCATCCACTGGCTCTCGGTCCTTTACTAACTGTCCCACTACTACACAAATCTTAGACAAACCCCCAAACTCACTCTTGATCAGTCACCTAAGTATCAGAAGTGTAAACAATAAGATTCAACACCTACATGCCGTCTTAGATGCTCTTTCCCCAGACATACTATGTCTAACTGAAACCTGGCTAAAACGTTCTACTTCAGATAAAGAAATTATACCAACAGGCTATAACATCCTAAGGCTTGATCGAACCAATAGGAAGGGAGGTGGGGTAGCTGTTCTGTACAAATCCATGCTTGAAGTGTCCAGTAATGCCCTGCAAGCATCTGTATTTGGCAATGCTGAAATGCTATCACTAAGCTCCACATTAATAAGAACAAATGTATAAATCTCATCTGTGTGTATATACCCCCAGGCAATAACATAAATACCCTCAAAGATATTCTACATTGGTTATCCAGCAACTACCCCCAAGAAACCATTGTACTTGGGGACTTCAACATAGACTGGAACATGTGTTTCTCAGAACCCCCCACTCACCACATAAACCTTTATGGATTTTCACAGGTCGTATCCTCCCTCACTAGGATCAGGAAACCCAACAATACAGTAAGTATTCTGGATTGGATTCTAGTTAACATCCATCCCCTCAAATACAAGAGTGGGACCCTGCCTGATGATGTAAGTGATCACCTCCTCACTTATTTAATCAGGCAAAAAGCTGATATCCACAACCAGTCCATTTTTAAAACAGTAAGGAACAGTAAGAATTTCAACTGCATGAATTTCCAAAATGAACTCAAATCTTGCAGTTGGCCAGTTCTGAAACAATTACCACTTGAAGAAGCAGTAAATTACTTTAATACCAAATTCCTATCATGCACCAGCACGGACTATTAGAACAAAAACAAAAGTTGCTCCTTGGCTCTCAAAAGAAACCAGACAACAAATGCCACTTAGAAATAGAGCTTGGGCCACTTAGCGGACCACAAAAAACCCATAGATCAACTTAAATACAGACAGCTAAGAAATTAAACAAAAAAATCCACCACATTAGACAAGAAAAACTATTACTGTCATCTACAAGAAAAACACCAAAACAAGCCACAACATTTTGGGTAGGTATAAACAAACTCCTTAGTCCAGGACAATCCCCCACTCCTGCCCCCTTGAATTCTAACCAAACCCCCCCCGAAGAAATTGCCAATACCTGTAACAGCTTCTTTACAACAACCATCCAGAACCTAGCTAACCAATTATCCCCCAGATGCCCATATTCTCCAGCCACTACACTCAGCTCCCAACTCTCCTTTAACTTCAAACCAGTTTTCACATCTTTTGTCCAAAAATTACTTAAGAAACTAAAGCCTACCACCCTGTCAGCTGATCTACTCCCTGCAGAATATCTAAAAAAAGCTGCAGATGATATCCCATTACTGTCCTGATCAATAGAACTATAACTGAAGTGTCTATCCCCTCCATCTGGAAGATATCCCATGTCATCCCACTCCATAAAGGGGGCAGCTCTACTGACCTGTCAAACTATAGACCCATAGCTATTCTGTCACCCTTGGCTAAAATTATGGAAAAATGCATCCATAATCAACTCCTGAACTATCTTATCCATAATAATCTTCTTACTAACACCCAACATGGCTTTAGACCATTCCATAGTACAACCTCAGCCCTCCTCTCCTTCTCTGATGTCATTAACCAATACTGAAATAATAATAAACTTTCCTCTGTATCTTTCTCGATCTTTCAAAATCATTTAATATGGTAAATCACCAAATACTCATAAACGCTTTGAAATCTATATCCCTAGAGGGTCAGGCCATCCATTGGTTTCAATCCTATCTCAGTGGTAGACAACAGGCTGTCCTATGGCAGAGCAAACTATCCACCCTTTTACCGATCACCCTTTGAGTACCCCAAGGCTCTATAATAGGTCCACTATTATTTTCCATTTTCATCAATGATTTGTATAAGGGCATCCCAAATGCAACATGCATTCAATATGTGGATGACTCTACTTTAGTATGCTTTGACACTTCACCTACAGATTTGCCAATTTTATCCCAAAATACTTTTAACACAGTTAAAAAGTGGCTCCTTAACCGTTGTCTTATGTTAAATCCTAATAAAACCAAACTGCTGCTTTTCTCCCCCAATCACTGGTCTACCCCTACGACCTTTACATTAAAATCCAACAACGGCACCATTATTTCACCAGATTCTGCAACCAAACTCTTAGGAGTTATAATAGATAATAACCTTAATTTTGATCTGCATATCAATAAAACTATTAAAACAGTTAATAAAAAACTTGGCTCACTATATAGGATCAAGTCCTTCCTAACGCCATTAGCCAGAACTGTAATTGCTCGTACAAATCTACTCTCCACCCTCCTGTATGCTTCCCCTCTATTTACAAACCTCAGCAAAACTGACCTTAATAAACTTTCTAGCAGCTACAATCACATTGCTAGATTTGCTACCGATGCAGCCTACAGAACTCATCACTGTCATGACCTAGATCTACTAGGATGGCTTGAACTGCCTAACCTACTTCAGGTTAACCAACTAATAGTTGCACACAAGATCCTCTACCAACCAGATAATACACCCGTACTTAAAAACCTCATCACCCCCTACAGTAACAAACTCTCAAATCCAACAACACAGCCGGAGAATCTCTGTTTGCTAACTCTGTTGGCGAAACTTGGAATTCTCTTCCTGCTAATCTTACATCTGAACTTTCTCTACCTCAGTTCAAGAAAAGTCTGATTCAGTACTTTAAAAAACAATGGCTATGTCCTTGTCCTAATTCAGACTAACTCTACCCATCACTCATGTGCACATGGAGGACTTCTGCCTACACTTTGTTTCTTAACTTATATATCCTATGATCTCTTTGGATCTACTACCAGGTTAGCCTACTAGGCATTCAGTACCTTATCATTCTTAAAAAGACTGTCTAGAATTTTCCATCTGAGTAAAAAAATTTAATAATTTGTTTGTGTATATCTGTTTGTTGTGTTTGTTTACATCTGTATAATTTTTATTTGTGTTTATTTTGTGTTTTAAACTGAAAAAATGTAACAGTTTGTTGAATGTGTTTTATGGAGCTTTTCTCCCTGTGCCTCTGCTGAAAATGGACATGTATCCAGTTGGACTATCCCGGTAAACAAATGTAAAATAAAATAAAATAAAATAAATCTGCCCTTAAATTACAAAAGCATATGAACAGACCTCCAGTGAGACCAGTAATTGACATGAAGGAATATATTACAGAAGCTATGTTAATTTGTTGAGGCTTTTTAGCAAATATTTAGTTTTTAAAATAAACACTACGTAAGAAATCTTACTAAATGAATTTTGTATAAATCACATTGTTATATTTGTGACATTAAATGTTGACACCTTTAACTGTTATAAATATATATTATGTTGACAAGTTATGTTTGAGATGGTTCTTAATTTCTATGAATCAAGTAACAAACACAGTTTCAGTGAAATAAATAACAGACAGATTAACATGCATATTTGAATGCATGACTTTATCCTAAAATATAAAATTTTATTAAAAGTTAATTTTGTAGCCGCGGTGGTGCAGCGGTTAGCATTGTCGCCTCACAGCAAGAAGTTCTCCCGTTCGATTCTCGGCTGGAGCACCTTCTGTGTGGAGTCTGGATGTCCTCCCCACAGTCGAGTGACGTTTAAAGACATGCAGGTTGGTGCGTGTGTGAATGGGTGTGCCTTCTTTGAAGGTTTGGCATCGGGCTGGCAATTCGGCACCATAAAAAATCCACTGCCAATCATTAGTGGACCGGAGTTCCACTGTGGCGACCCCTAACCGGGAAAATCCAAAAGACATTAATTGCTATAAGTAAATATTTGGAAAAATGATGGGACTGCTGAGGTTTGGATGATGGTCTGATTCTGTGCCAATGCTTTCCAGTCTTTTAAACAATATGACAGATTGTGCTCAGAAGAGATATTTTTTTATTAGTGATAAACTACTGAATATCTCTCTCTCTCTCTATATATATATACATATATATATATATATATATATATATATATATATATATATATATATATATACATATATGTAATTTTTGCTTTATTTTGTCTTGTGTTTTCATGCTGGAGTAAGATTGTAGAAATGTCATTAATAATAGTCTGTATTAAATCTGAATTTTATAAAATATCTGTACATGTGAAGGACAGGCTCCTAAACGTATATATAAATGAAGCAAGTCTCTTATAATAGCGTTTTTAATATGGGCAGCCCATTTCAAATGTCATAACTGTGCCACATTTTCAGTTAGGAAAATGACAAACTGATTCTTCTACCAAGAGGCAGGAAAATATACATTAGTCACAATTATGATGATCACAAAAGCAAAGGTGTTAACTGCCTTTTCGTCTATTGAATTAAGCTTAACATGTAGCTTTTCTAATTCTGCTTTAGCACTGTTCGCTAATTTAGTCAAGAAATAGGTGATAGTATTAAGGGTGTATAAACCTGTGTTATAATATTAAAATGTAACCCCAGAGATGCAAGAATTCTAAAGCTAATAATGCAAACACCAAGCTTTAATTTTGTTTTTAAAGGACAGTGCCTTTAAATTTATCAGTAGTTTCTGTCCTTTCCCTTTCTACACCGAATGTAAACACTGCCCTCTTCTCACCGTTGACAACATAGCACTAATACACATCTTAAAAACTAAGCCATCATGCGTTCAGCTAGAAATTCAAGCAGCCAAAAGAAAAAAAAAGCTAAGAAGCTTCAACAACTACATGTAAGTGCTCAAGCTTTGAGTGTTCAGAGTTAATTAGAGACATTAATCGCAACTTACTTTTTAGGCAAACTGGCATATCTGATGTTGTCCTTTTCATTCTTCCTCACTAATGGGTTAGAAATCCGATTCTTGGGTCCGACTTGACCGCATTTTTCAGACTTTACATCCTAGACCCGAGCTCCTCCCTCTTTCCATAATACAGCACACTACCTCTAACTCCTCAGGATCTCATTTGCTGCCAGAAGTGGTAAAACAGAAGATTCTGACAGCTGTAAGGAGTTTAGTTTTTCTATTTTTTATGTCTTTTATCAATTTTTTTTTTGATGGCTCCTTCCTCCCTCTTGATCTCTGAGCTGTAGTTTGTGGTTTCTGTCGGTTTATCTTGTCCGTCTGGCTCATGGCTGGTGTTTGATAATGACAGTCTCAGGGCTGGTGCCCTTTGGCTGCGAATTGTCGGGTTTGACCTGTTTGATTGTTTTAATGTGTCTGGTTTTCACTGTGGTGTGGTGGAAGGTTTCTGTCTCTTGATAGGGGTTATCTGTCTCTCTCTCTCTGTCTCTATCTCTCTGACTGAGAATGCAGATATTCTTTGTCTCTATAGTGCCTTCCCAGTCTGGTGTTTCTGTCATTTTCCCACCTTGCCTTCTGCAGCTCTGCGACAATGAGCTGTGAGTGGCTTGTTCTGGATGGGTGGTAAAGTATTCCGGTGTGAAGATTAAAAGTGTAGGAATGGTGTCATATCCATTTGACCCACTGACAAATTGTTGCTGAAGCATACAAGAGTGACATCCACCAGGAGTTCCTTTACTTGGGGGTGGGCTATGTGTGACTGTATGTTGCGAGCAGCATACCTCTCTACCATCCAGTTTTTCATAGAATGCCCAGATTTTTTGCCTCATATTTTTCAGTCCATTCATCTAAAATTTCTGATGTCCTATGTTTTTATTAAATAATGACTTACTTTTGAGTTTTATACTTTAAATTCTTCAGGAAATGTATGTTAAACAAACCCTGTTCCCTAGTATTTTTCTAAGTTAAAAAAAAAGTTCCCCATTGGTGTCGGGCTCTGTCCAGATGCCTTGCACTAAGAGGTTGAGAGGTATTGTGGGCAGCTGCCAAATAGTTACACTTTAAAAGCCATTGGCTATGTCATCTTACTGACTGTCAGAGTAATTTCTTTGGAGTATACTGCTGTTCCTGCTGGGCTTTATGTAGTGATCTGTCAGGTGTCTTGTTTAATTTGTGATCTTCTAGCAACAAAACAAGGCTTCAGATCCAATGCCTGAGATCTGAAGTCCCTAAGACCTACATAAGGTTATTTTTTTTATTTTTAGACAGCCAGAACAGTCAGTGATTATAATCACTCTGTTGAGTAAGTATTACTGGGCACAGATTTTGTCTCCTCATGATCCTGTGCCTTTGCTTTGGGCTGCCCTGTTCAGGACTTTGTATTATGGAGGTTTATACAACTCTTCAGCCTTGGGAGTGTTGCTGGTTTCTTGGGGCTCCACTCCCCACCTTAAAGAAATAGATCAACACATACTAGCATCTTGGATCCAAATCCTCAGATCCGAATTTTCTAGTGCCTCCATCAGATCCTTAGTACCCCTTGCATCTGATAGGCTCAATTTCATGAGGCTATTTCTGTGATATGCAGATTATCATTGGGACCTAGGCCTTCAGACCCAACTGATAAGGACCCTGCATTTGATACAAGCATTATATAACAGCTCTGCACTAGAGATGTCTGGAAAATTCCTCAGATCATAAATTACTCTTCGGATCCGTTTTATTCTGGGTTTCCTCACAAGACTGAACCTTGCTTGGATCCAACATTTTAGGGTTCAGAGATGCCACACTCTAGTGACTTCCTTTGGATCTGGAGCATTCCTCTGATCCAAAGTATAACTTACTTTTCCCCTGGTCTGAACCATCTTCATTACCATACCTTTGATCTGTGCCTTCTTCAGAAAATCATTCAATTACAAATTCTGTTAATCACTATACCTCAAAATGGTCCCTATTTTTGAACTTCTGTTCCCTTTGGATCCTGACCCTAGGATTCAACAGGTAGTGCCTGGCATTCTCTCATTTGAACTCCCTTCGGATCCGGGCCACTGAGCCAGAGTGGCATCTAACAACAAATCCCTTTGACTTCTGACTATTCTTTGAATCCGATCTGCTTAACTAATCCTTTTTGCCTTGGATCCTAAGCCTAAGGCCCAACAGACAAATGTCAGGCACTTCTCGAATCCGAACCCCCTTTGGATCCGAACTGTTGAGCTAGTGCAGTTTCTAACAAAACTTATTCAGATCCTAAGCCTAGATCTGACAGGTAAGTGTCAGGCATTTCTCAAACCCAGACCCCTTTGGATTTGACCTGTTGAGTCAGTCAGTTTCTAACAAAAACTTTTTTCAAATCCTAAGCCTAGGATCCAACAGACAAGTGTCAGACACCTGTGGAATCTGAACCTCCTTTGGATTTGAACTGCTGAGCCAATGCATCTTCTTCAGATCCAAAAGGTCCCCTTTGATCCACCATCCTGACTGTATGTTATTTCTTTCTGGTATGTAGGTCTGAACTGTACCTCCCTGTCATTACTTGTACAGGAGCTTAAACAGTATGGCTGTCTGGCCCACAATACCTTTTTTTTTCCTTGTCACCATGGACCTTCAACTAGGATTACAGAACTAACCCTGCCCTCCTTCCTTGTAGGCTTTGGTTTGCTGGCATTCTCTCCATTACAAGCCCATTCCATTAGACCAACACTCTACACTGAATACAATACTGGGCTACAACATACCCTTTGGGCTCATCTCTACTCCCTTTCCTATTTGACAAACAGGGTCTCTTGAAGGTGTGATGGTGCATTAGTTCTCAGAGTCATACCCACTTGGGCTTCTCACCTTTTTTGTATGCTGGTGACTCTGGGAAGATGCTTGCCAAATCTGCTTGTCTATGTCAGGCTGTGGGCATTACTAAGAGATCAAATGTCAGAGCCTGGGGCCTTAAAACAGAGGTGCCCTACAGGACCAGGGCGGCAGAGAACCTTCTCTAACAGACCCTATCAGTGCTCCTGAATCACCATCTGACTGCCTACCTAAGGGGGAAGTTGGGGGACATTTTTATCATGGCATCTGAGCACCTGGACCAGCTTAATAATCAGTACCTGGCTGCCAAACATACTATCCAGATTTTATTGCAGTTTTTCTTTTTTGTTTGTGATCTAAACAGTCTATATGTAGAGAAGTCAAAGTCCCAGATGATTATATTTCAGTCCATCCTGACTTCTGCGCTAGGATGATTGGATGTGCTCTATACCCTTTCAGGACACATGCTACTACATCAAATTAAGCAGGCCCTCCAAAAACATCTGCATTTCTGGCTGGGATCCTGTCTCTACCAATTCAGAGCTCTGTTATTCAGACTCTTCACACCCCAAGATGTCTTTTCATGTGCATGGCACTAGTAGCTGCTCACCTAAGACTCAAAGTATGTCAGGTGTTTCCTTATCTGAATGTTCACCAAGTTACTGCTCCAGCAGGTATCAACAGTTATAATTCAGGGATTACCTGCTTCAAATCTTCCGATTCCTGGGCATAACTGTAGATCTAGCAAAATCAAACCTATCCTCTGTACAGAAAGTAGATTTCATAAGCTCTCATTTGCATATCACAAACCAGATCACATCTTTTATTCTTCCCTGCATCTCATCATTTAGAAACCTAATGTGTGACTGCTGTCACTTTGTCCCCCTCTAGCACGATTAATTTTGCAGGCTCATGGTTCTTTCCCTTTTCAGTCACTATCTGTTCCCATAAAACCAATTTACTAATGTCATCTTTACTGGTGGATCTGGTCAGGTGATCTGTTCCTAGTCAGGCTTTCTTCCACCCCCCTCCACAGCCATGGTGACCATGGATGTCTATCCTTCCTCCACAGCCACAATGACCATGGACACCTCCCATCCAGAGTGGGGGGGGGCATTTGAAGGGCAAGATGGTCCAAAGCCCATGGTCTTCCCTGGAGACCAGGTTGCATGCCAACGTCCTAGAGAAGAGAGCTGTCCTATTTACATTGCAAGCCTTTCAGGATGTTCTTCTTCCGGAGACTAAAGCAATGTATATCCACAACATGTCATTAATGGTTTCAAGATTGGCCCTTCAGTATACTTTATGCTTATCCCCCTCTACTTTGGTCTCAAAGTTTCTACAAAGACAGAAGCTTAAAGAGCTCTACCATCCTCATGCCCCTTTTTGGCCTCAGCTAGTGTAGTTCCTCTCTCTCGGGTCTCATCTGAGATATTCTTCATGGATTCTGGAGCCTAATCAGGATCTCTTATCTCACCTTTAGTAGATTCAGCATTCCCGTCGCCATACCCTCAAACTGTCTGTATGGTTTCTCTAGTTCCAGAGATTGTAATTGGGTGCAGTATCACTTTCCTTGTCTGTTGTTTGTTACTTTAACCAGCAGTTTAGGGCATCTACTATATCATTGCTTATCCAGACATAATAAATAAATAAATAAATAAATAAATAAATAAATAAATAAATAAATGATAATAAATAAATTACCCATATGGGCATCCATTTCGAACAGTGGACCTCTCTCAGCTACTTCTCCTTTCCTTTTCTGTTTAACCCTTTTCAGGAGAAGATTTTTTTCCCCATAATTAAATTGAACCAATTTTACCTGTATGCCTAAAGTAGTTATGGAATCAAACATTAACCAGTCAATTCAATTACTGGTTTTCTTTCCACATCATTGCTATAAAGGTGAGTACATATTACACCTGTTTGATGTTCATAGACAGTGCTTTTGTACATGCAAAAACAAAAAAATCTGATGAAATACTTATATTTTGTCATCCAATTGCTTAGGTCAAGCAGTGTTCAAAGCCACACTAGCTAAATGGATTATAGATTGCATTTCTATTATTTATTTCCTTAAATAGTTTACAATTGCCCCATTCTCCCCAAGCCTACTCTACCAGATCCAGGGCCACTTCATCTATCTTATCTTTGAGAACGTCTTTTCCTTAGTGAAGAATAGAAGCCGATATAGTTGTTAATCAGTATTTGTCATCCCTTCAAAATTGCCAATTATGTTTATTTTTAATGGAAACAACAGCCACAGAAGATATGCCAAACTGTTCAGTTCCTTTTAACACCTAACAGCATGGGTTGAGCAGTCCCATATATTATCCTGGCTTAATAGATTATTGCTCATATGTCGTTAATTTATTCTCAAAGTGGTTTAGAATTGCTCTGTCACCTCAAATCCATTCTGCCATTTCTATAACTACCTGTTCAGCCTTTTTACCACAGTTTCTTTTGCTGCTATCTCTATTACAGTCACTTGTTTTTATAAAAATAACCTTGTGATGTATTGTAATCTGGGCATTGTCTCTAGAATCAGACCTTCCTTTAGTTCAACAGTGCTCTGGCATAGCCTTCCTTGAAGGCCTCCTAAGAATTATGTAGCTAGGGACTCTACCCATTAGTGAGGAAGAATGAAAAGGACAACATCAGATTTAGAAGTTATGTACTTACCATAACTTGGTATCTGTGCTGTCCATTTTCATTCTTCCTCACCTTCCTTCTCAACCATCCCTCAGCGTTATCTTCTGGAAGGATATTAGATGTTACACAAATTCCAATTTTAAGTGGTAATTCTTCCATTTCTGTCCTGTCTTTATAATTCTATGGACATAGGCAGCAAATCTGATCTGAGGAGTTAGGGGTAGTGTGGTGCATTATGGGAAGAGGGAGGAGCTTGAGTCTAGAATCTAAAATCTGAAATATGCGGCCAAGACAGATCTGAGGGATGAAAAAATCTCACAATAGTAGATCTCTGTGATGGATTTTTTTTTTAGAGAGGGAGGTAACCAAAGATCTATGTGCTCTCTCTGTACTATACAACATAGCTTCAGGTAAATCAAGAATCTTAGGAAGCCAGGATGTTAAAAAGTTTGTCATACTTCCCCTTCAATTTTTTCAGGTAGACCAAAAATAAGGATGTTGTTTATCTGAGACCTATTTTCTAGATCATCTATTTTGTTTCAATAAGAATTCAATATTGTTTTCATCTTCAGATAATCTTTCTTCTGTGTCATTTAAAGCATCCTCTATTCCAGATATTTGGGCTTTCTGCTGTTTTAGAGACTCATGTATTTGTTCCATCTGTTTTGAACATTTTTCTTTAATTTGTTGTCCATTTTGTCCATTTTCAAGGAAAGTTCTTGTATGTTAGCAAGAGCAGACTGAAGCTCCTTTTTCAGAGATGTATCCTGAGAGCTTTTTTTTGTGTGACTCATTTCTGGATTATGAGTGAGGAAATTTTCTAGATAAAAATATGACAGGAAAATAATATAACATCATTTTCGATACTACCTTTTAGGACAACTCAAAATAGTAATATCTAGTTAAGAATCAGATAGGATAACTTAGAAATATAAGTTTGTGTCAGAAATAAAAATAGAGTAGCAGAGCAGGAGAAATATACTGCTAGCCTGTCAGCATCCTAGCCATGCCCCCATTGGATATAGTTCTGATGGTCAGAAGAAGTTTGTTCCAAGCTAAGGCAACAGAGTATCTGTGTAGAAGTTGGCCAGTTGCTCTTTTGGCTTGTAAATCTCCATGAGAAGCTGGTCAGAGCTCCAAAGTCAGCAATTGGGAGCATAGAAGAGATAAGAGATGAGATGGCCGCGCAGGAGGTAGGTTTGCTGAGGATGGAGTAAGGAGCTAGTAGAAGCTGGTGGGGGAGTTCTAGCCAGCTTAGGGATTTGAGAGAAAAGCAGTGATGTGATTTGCAGGGTTGGTTTGCAGCGAACCTAGCCACTTTGTTATAAGTGAGTTCAAGCTTAGACATTAGAGATGATTGTAAGTTAGTTAAGATCAGAGAGGCATAAAGTAGATTGGGAAGAAGGTAGGCATAGGCAAGGGAAAGTTGAGAGTCCTTAGAGAGGAATTTTTGTTTCTATAGAGCAAGCCCAGTTTTTGGTGTGTCTTTTTGTGCAATTTTGGACATGTAGATCAAATTTTAGTTGATCGTCTATGATAGCACCCAGAAACTTGGTGTGTGTTTCTACATTAATTGCAGTGTTGTCTAGAGATGTGATAGTAAATGAAGATTTAAGATGAGAAAGTGATTTCTGGAGGAATAAGAGAAGTTTGTTTTTTGGGATTGAGTATAAATTGGTTGTCAGTTAACCAACTTTTGATAAACCTGAAAGAGTTTTGGGTTAAGGTGTGGACGTGAGAGAAATTATCAGAAGTAGAGATGAAAGTGGAATCATTTGCATATTTCCCCTTCTGTGGAAGTTACATCTTAAAAGTTTTTTATGAATATGGATATTACAAATTGTGTTAATGATGATAATAATTCATTAAGTTCTGATGAAAGTTTTTAATCTTGTTTGTAGGATGTTTTTTTTTGGGGGGGGGTGAAGACATACCTAATGCCTATTAAACTTCAAATACTACAGCAGTAGAACATAAGAGTACATTTATACCACCATTTGTTAACAATGTTATACAACAGATTTCTGCTGCTTTTTGTTTTTCTGTGGAAAGACTAATGGATGATTTTAATAAAACTATGTATAATCTTGAGTATAATTTAATAAAGGAACAGTGACAGGATCTTATAGAATTAAGTAAAAAATCAACATCCAATTATTAAACTGGCTGACAAGGGAAACAAAATTGTTATCTTGAATTATAAACAGTATATAAATATGTGTTATCAACATTTAAATGATATTAATGTGTATGAAAGAGTTAATATTGAAAAATGTCATGAAGCCATTCTGGAATATAAACAGTTACTCAATAAAGAATATAGGCTGGGTTATTTTACTTTAGGCTATACAGAAAAGACATTTAATGTTTTAATTGTACTCTAGCTACCTTTTATTGTTTACCCAAGATACATAAGAGTTTGGACAATTTATGTGGCAGACCCATTGTACCTGCCTGCAACTATTTTTTTTATAACATTGGTATGCTCCTCCATGGATATCTCTTTTCTTTTGTATAGAAGATCCCCTCATATGTTAAGGACACCCAGGATTTTATAGATAAAATTTCAACAGTTAGATAGGACGGAAATAGGTGTTGGATAACGCTTGATGTGAGGAGCCTATATACTAGTATACAACATTAGGACAGAGTTGAGGCATTACAATATTTTTTCGGGGGACAATCCATGTTCTAATTATATTATAGACACTGTTTCATTTTGTCTACACACTATTTTTTCAGCTTTAATGATGAAATTTTCCATCAGAAACAAGGCACAGCTATAGGGGGATCTTTTGCCCCCATGTACACTAATTTAACAATGGATAAATTTGAGTTGGAATATTTGTACTGTGAGGAATTTTTAAGAGTTATGTGGTAATATAGTATCATTACATAAATTATTTGTTTTTTTTATGTAAGGGAGTGTAGTGTAGATTCAGTGCATCAATCTGTACACAATTTACAACAAAACGGGTTTCAGTTTCAATTGATGACTTACAGCTGGGTAAGAATGTTCACTTTTTAGACTTAGTTCTTAGAGGTTCTGATGAAGGTTTTATCAGAATGTCTATTCATTGGAAATTGGGAGCTGGTAGTGTTTTCTTACATGGGAAAAGTTGCCATCCTAAACATCTTATTTCTTCATTACCGTATGGAGAAATTTTGAGACTTAATAAGTTATGTAGTTTAGATAATGATTTATTTTAGGGAAGCCCATACTACAGTTGAGATGTTTATTGGTAGGGGATGTAATAAAAAGGAAGTATTAGATTCCCTTCCAAAAGGAGTGTTAAAAAGAAGACATGTTGTAGAAATGGGAAGTGATAAAGGATCTAGTTTTCAAATAAGGAGAGAACATGTTTTTAGTAATACCAGCCATAGTTAAAGAGAGTCTCTTATTTATGATGGAAATAGTAATAGTAGTAGAAATAATGTAAATAGGGAACAAAGATATATTTATTTTGTGACTATTTATAATGTTCTTACTAAACAAATTGCAGAGTTTGTTAGATATGATTGGCTAATTTTATTAAAGGATAAAGAATTAGCTAAATGTATTAAATATTTTTATTGTATTTCATATAAAAAGGCAGGAGTTTGGCTGATATAATAGTTCATAGCAAATTTGTTTTTCCTGTTTTAAGAGTTTCTACATATGTTGATCTGGTTAAGGGTACATTTGGTTGTGGAAAATGTTCTATTTGTGAGCATATAATGATTTTTTGTAAAATTAACATGATTAATTTTAACCCTGTTGACCAATTTAATTGTAATACAAAAGGGGCCATTTATGTTTTATATTGTCCTTGTGATTTGTTTTATATTGGAGAAATGAGGAGATCTTTTAAAGTCATATTTCAAGAACATATCAGAAACATAAAAAAAGTTTGTTTGGAAAGTCCTTTAGCGTTTCAATAATTTCAATTAAAATAATGCTAAATTACTTAGAGGCTGTGTTCTGGAACCAGTTAAGTCAAAAATGGGGGAATTGATTGCTCTTAAAGAAAGATTCTTGCACAAGGAAACACTTTATATGTTGAAATAAAATACTTTAGCCCCTGCAGATGGGAAATGTAATTGGAAGTATTTAATGAATTAATTAATGTTTTAATTGTGTATTTAGGATTTTATTTTATGTGTAATTAAGGAAGCTGTTTTGTATGTTTTTTACTCCATTGAAGGCTTTTAGCCAAGATGGTAGAGGTGAATAAATCTAAATTCATTAGTTCCTGTGGCTGTGTTATTATTTATTTTATTTTCCTGAGTAGTTCATTTTGAACTTTGCACATCCTATCTGCTCCCTTAGGTGTAGCACACTCTGGCTGGCTGTCAGGGAATCCACAGACTGTTACAAAACCTTCCTCCAATGTCTCCTAAATTACTCACTTTCTGTTTCTTACCCACATCTCTCCATACCTGATAATGGTTGTTCTTTCAGGACTTTCTTACTGTTTAATTTTTGTTCACTTCTGTGAGCAGATGACTGCTGCTGCACCTACACATGGTGCTCACATGGTAGTAGCTCCTGACACAAGTGCTCGCTGCCACTTGCTCACAAGTGCTTGAACTCCCACTTTCCCAAATCTCCATTTCTATGTCCACACAACATGAAAGACAGACGGAAGGAGCACTCCCAACATCCTCTGAATAAAGAATACCCCACAGAAGCTGTACTAAGCCAGGCACAGCCTATATTGAAAGTCCTATGATGGTTCAAAGTCCCAGAAATGTTGGTAGAATTGGTGCAAGCTATGTACAAGTATACAGTGACTCTAGTATGGACAAAGTTTGGTCTCACAGAGGGGTTTCCATAGGAGTAGGTGTGCACCAGGGTTCAGCTCTGAGCCTACTGCTGTCCATTCTAGTGATGGACTAGCACAGGTTAGGGGAGATAGCTCAACAAAGTTGCTGTATTCAGATGATGTGGCATTACAGGCAGACTCTGAGCAAGAACTTCAGCAAATGATAGGGGAATGGAATGCAAAACGGAAGGCATATGGAATAAAGCTGAGTACAGATAAGACAGCTGCAATGGCAACAAATGGGGAAAATCAGAAGAAGATGAGAATTGAGATGGAAGGGAAAACAGTGGAACAGGTTAACAGCTTCAAGTATCTGGGAGGGGTGGTTGAGGAGAAGGGAAGTCTGAATGAGTAAGTCAAAACTAGAATCAGAGGGGCTGCAGCCAACTGGCATAGGGTGTCAGGTATAGTCTATGACAGAAGAATATCAAAGAAGCTGAAAAGTAAGGTGTACAAAACAGTGGTACATACCACTCAACTGCCCAGATTTTCACAGAATGTCCAGATTTTTGCCTCATGTGATCAGTACTACTGTATGCTATAGAAACATGGGCAGTGAAGGCAGAGCAGTTGAAGTTAGAGGTGATGGGGATGAAGTACCTGAGATGGTGGTAAGGTGAACACTGTGGGACAGATGTAGAAATGAGGACATCAGAGCAGAAACCAAAGTAGCTCCAACTGCAGAAAAAGTCAAAGATAACAGATTACGGTGGTCTGGGCACATGCACAGGAAAGCAGAAGATGGTCTGCTGAAGAAGATTTGGGACAGACTGAAAGAAGGCAAGAGAAAATAAGGGCATCCAGCAAAGAGCTAGATGGATGGATTGTGTGAGAGAAGACCTGCGATAGTCAGCCATGACTGTTGAAGAAGGTAGGAGAGTGTCATTGTATCCAGAAAGAGATGGTGACAGTTGATGCAACATCCTGACCCCATGTAGAAAATGGAAAAAGGAGGGTAATTGATAATGATTACTTAAAAAATAATGTGCAGAGTTTACTGACTCTACTACTAAAAAGAAAATTCAAAACAGGGTATAGATATTAATTATGATACCGCTAAAATGAAGTAAAGGTGAAAGGAAAGAGCCAAGTGGTACATGTCATTATCAGGAGTTACGTACAGGCGAATTCTAATAATATGCAAAATAATGCTGGGAAGTGGTACATGTCACTATCAGGGGTTACGTACAGACGAGTTCTAATAATATGCAAAATAATGCTGGGAAGTAGTACATGTCACTATCAGGGGTTACGTACAGACGAGTTCTAATAATATGCAAAATAATGCTGGGAAGTAGTACGTGTCACTATCAGGGGTTACGTACAGACGAGTTCTAATAATATGCAAAATAATGCTGGAAGTGTTACATGTCACTATCAGGAGTTATGTACAGATGAATTCTAATAATATGCAAAATAATGCTGGGAAGTGGTACATGTCACTATCAGGAGTTACGTATAGACGAGTTCTAATAATATGCAAAATAATGCTGGGAAGTGGTACATGTCACTATCAGGGGTTACATACAGACGAGTTCTAATAATATGCAAAATAATGCTGGGAAGTGGTACATGTCACTATCAGGGGTTACGTACAGATGAATTCTAATAATATGCAAAATAATGCTGGGGAGTGGTACATGTCACTATCAGGGGTTACGTAGAGACGAATTCTAATAATATGCAAAACAATGCTGGGAAGTGGTACATGTCACTATCAGGGGTTACGTACAGACGAGTTCTAATAATATGCAAAATAATGCTGGAAAGTGGTACATGTCACTATCAGGAGTTAAGTACAGACGAGTTCTAATAATATGCAAAATAATGCTGGGAAGATAATCTTATAATGTGAAGAGAAAACAGTTGCATAGTTTAGGAGTCTTATAACAGAAGACATTGGTGAAACACGTTGAGGATTATTGAGGTTATGTTACGGTCAATGAGTTATGAAACGATCACAAGCATGGCTTCTGCTTTACAGGGAATTAGCAGAAGGCAATAGTTCAGCTGCAGAGTGTTTATAAATCAGTGTAAAAACTAGTACTGCCTTTTGGGTGGTTAGGAGTATACATTGTTTCATTCTTTTTGTAGCATGGTATGCATACTTCTCAACTTCTTTTTGTAAGAAATCTGAACAAATTATAAAATAATGGGGAGACGAAGGTCAGAAAATATGGGCAGATTTTCATATTATTCTTATAAACTTAGAAATTTATTAGAATAAAACTATTTGTGTTAGCGTGCATCTTCTGAAGGATATGAAGTCTGAAACTCAAGTATATGTCATTATTTAGCGGCATCAGTCGTCAGCAGTTTGCCAGAAAACCACAAATTTGATGAGGAACAGACCAAAAATATGAGGCAAAACTCTGGACAATTGAGAGGTATGATGGTATAGTAATTTACCTGACTAGTGGACTGGTCCATAAAATGTCATCTATTACTTATAGCTATTTGCATATAGTTACAGTTGGAGAAGGAGCCAGAAGATTGCAATGGTAAACTACATTTGAGAATGACTTGCATGACCTCCTTAGCTAAACTTAATACAGCTTCAAGAGTAAGCTGACATCAGACTTTATAGCAGGTTCATTTCTAACAGGACTTTAACCTTTACTCCAGTTTTATCAATCTGTGTAAAAAAGGATAGGTGGACTTCTATTCAGAAACCTAGGTCTTTAAACTGGTTAATTGAGCAGATGAAATTGCCTTGAAGGCAACTATAGTCTAAACCTTTTAGATGAATGACAGCTGGTTTGAGGTCCTCCCACACATACGTGGTCCATATCTTTAAATGTTAAAGTGAGGTGCAGGTAATTAAGCACTGTATACAGAATAATTGAGAGGTATTCATTGACAGTGTGAGTACATTTTTCAGACACCCATGTTACCATATCATCTCCACAGACCATAAATGAGATTCCAGTGAGGGAGCATTAATAAAAGGAGTGAGGAGAAGTGGGTCTAGTACTTAACCTTTGGCGTACACCAGTTTTTTCTCTGTAACACAGATGTAGCATTTGAATTTTACTGCAAAAGAGAAGTTTGAGAAGTAGTTTTCAAACTACAAAACTGATGTAGGTCTATAATACTGCAGTTCCAAAAGTAGCCTGCGGAGGTGAACATAGTGAACGGATTTACATAAGTATATAAAGATGGCCACTGCTAGTTTTACCTTGTCTATACGTAGTGGGATGTTTGTGAAACCTAAAAGTTCCAAAAGTAGCCTGTGGTAATGAACATGGTGAACGGATTTACATAAGTATGTAAAGATGGCAATCGTTAGTTTTACCTTATCTATACTTAGTGGGGTGTTGTCTGTGAAACCTAAAAGTTCCAAAAGTAGCCTGTTGCAGTCAGCCTAGTGAAAGTCTTAAACAAGTCAGCAAAATGGCACAATTAAGCTTCCTTTTATCCATATTTAGCAGAATGTTGTTTGTCGAAGCCCTTCCTAAAAACATGCTGGTTCTTGCTACACAACCCAGATGAGACTGAAGTGAGTTATTGGTTTGGACAGCTGAATTCTGATATTGTCTTGTCATATTAACAGGCAGTATGGGTGTAAGTGGAGCAAGAACCATGAAACAGGTTTTGGAAATAAATCCAGTTTGATTATGCACTTAGCAGTTTACTGTGCAAGTTCTAGCTGCACAATCACTTGAGGCAGTAATGTTTACTTATTTGTTTTTTATCGTTTTGTTCTTTTGCAGTAGATGCTATGGAAATACCAGCTGAGTTGGATACTAGCACCAAGGCAGCATCTTGTGTGAGCAACAACAATTGCAATGATGAAGACGATGAATTTAAAATCTGTGTTGTGTGTGGAGATAAAGCTACAGGATTCCATTTCCATGCAATGACATGTGAAGGGTGTAAAGGATTCTTCAGGTATGGTAAATGTTAATAGTAGTTGTCATATCTTTGTTTCATTTTTTTTTTTTCGTTTTCATCATTGTTCGTCAGACATATAGAAATCCTTCTCCAGTCCTCAGAAATCCTTCTCCAGTCCTCAGAACCAAGTCTCTAGCCAGTAATTAGCTGGCTTAGCATTACAGATGGTTCCTATATGTTGTAGTCCCGCTCCATTCCAGTGGATGATACAATGCTTTTGGCAGTGGGATAGATGAAAGACGCATCCTTTTCAACTTTTACCTCCAGTGTCACATGCAAATAAGAAAATAATTTCAGAAAAGGCTACTAATTGGGGGGCATCTTTCAAATTCTGGTTTACTAAACTACTGCTTCACAAAATAATTTCCAATTTTAGGAGACCTGGGGTTAAAGTCTGAGGACAAATTACAGGTATCCCTCCAAAATCTAGAGAGTTGAGAGGTATAAACTGATCCACATGCTCCCGTGGCCCAATTTATTTCTGCTTTTTATCTGATCTGCCATTATAGGACATACACGGCATAGGCTACACACAGATTACTAGATAGAAAGAGAGAGACAGATAGATAGACAGACAGATGTGTGTGTGCTTGTGTTTGTATATTATGACATGTCTAGGCAGAGATATATTATATACACAGTTATAGATAGATAGTCTTAGGTTCATAGATTTATACTAGTCTAACAATCATCAGCGATCACCAATGTCTTTGCAAGCCTAGTTGTGCAACTAAACCCACTTTTGTCCCTGAGTTCCTTGGATGTTTGTATGGTAGGATAAGTTAGTAAGGATTATGTGGGGGGTGGTATGTTAGCTGGGGATTAATTTACTTACTGTTGACCTCTGTACATCATAGAAGTGGGAGCCAGACCAGGGGTGAATTTACAGCTTTCCATCAAATTATTAATAATTCTGTCGCTCATCCAGTCAAGATAAAACAGATGAACAGTTGCGGGTTCTGTTCAAGCAGCTTTATTACACACAAGCACATCTGGATTGAGGCTTAGTAACTTAAACTTAAATAAACTTATAAACAGACTGACTACTACACTCATACATGTTAACACTCTGGCTGTTCTCTCAAAATGGCACTGCTTCCTGCACGTGCTCAGTATTTATATGCACGCGCTGCATTTGGAAATGTTTCTTAAAGGTACATGCACACAGTCTGATCTACATCCTCCCTCTTTGAGAAATAGTCCATTTATGAAATGATAGCATTCAATGACATGCAATTTACAGAAATGACCTTTTGACATGCAATTATACAGGAACTAATGTTTTGACATACAATCATACAAAATTAGACACATATAAAATAACCATGTCCAGGTTGCTGTGTATTTTACACTAGGTCTAGAAATATGACCTGATCTTGTAAAATAAAAATCAGAATTGGATCTATCAACAGGGACTGTCTTCAAGGAATGTTCAACTCTGGGGACATCTGGAACATCATCAGGAACAGGAATGGATACTGAGACATGTTATTCAGTACAAACATTGTCAGGGTTGCTCTGAGATCTAGAGTCTGTATCACAGGTACGATGCTGCAATATCATTTCAGACACAGGTAGAAGATGCCTGCAGTTTCTCCTGTATTCTATACCCTCAGAATCCACTAAGTAGGACACATATGCCTCTCACTTTACCAATTCGATCAAAGCCTTTTGCCATTTGCATCCTCACCGTCTCTTCTTCTTTCAACGGACAATGAAATTTGCTCATTTTATCATAGCTGGACTTCTGAAAGGAATGCTTCTTAAAGAGTTGGGCTTTGATTGCTCTAGTGTTTTTAGCATTAGGCACCAACAAACTAAAACTTATAGGCAAAATTGTTCTGGTTTGCCTAGATAGAAGTCGCTGAGCAGGCGAGCCAAGTAGGTTGTCATGGGGTCTATTTCTGAGATTAAGCAAATTCAAAAAGATATCGGTATTGTCACACTTTGACCTCTCTAGTAGTTGTCTTGCACAATGTACTGCATGTTCAGCAAGGCAATTTGACTCCAGGTTTTCCAGACTAGTAGTAATATGGATAAAGTCCCACTCTTTTGCAAATTTCTGGAACAATTGACTGGTAAACTAGGTACTGTTGTCTGAAACAACTTTGTGTGAACTACCATGGACTAGGAAATGATGTTTCAACTTAGGAATAACAGCATTGGACATTAGGTTAGGTAGCAAATCAATCTCAAACTAGTTCGAATAAGAGATTACCAACACTAAGTAATGCTGATTGTTCCACTCAAATATGTTAGTGGCTACTGTTGACCAAGGTAGTTCAGGAATCTGGCTTAGATGAAGTGGCTCTTTTTGCAAATGCAGTTTAGTACTGTTGCACACTGAACAAGAAGAAAGCACTTTATCAATGTCTTTTGACAGAGAAGGCCAAAATACTAGTCTTCTTGCCCTTCTTTTGGTAGCTTCGGAACCTGGGCGGTCACAATGTAAAATCTGAATGTATTCATGTTGTAAGGAAGTTGGAGCAATAACTTTAGGACCTTTAAAAATGATACCCTCTTCCATCAGCATCTCATCTCTGTATGGAAAATAAGGTTGTACTTCTGGTGGTACACAAGATTGCTTCGAAGGCCATCCAACACTGATGAAGTGGTTGACCTTCTGCAAAACTGGATCAGTCTTTGTATGATCTCTCAGATCATCAAGTCTCATGGTAGAAAAATTATGCACTTCCATGATATCAAAGTAAAAAAACTCTGCATCAAGCTATTCCGTGGTATTTCTGGGTGATCTGGATAAGGTATCAGCTAGATAAAGAAGTTTGCCTTTTGTATAGACCAATTTGAAATTATACTTTTGTAATCTGAGCATCATTCTTTGCAGTCTTGCTGGAGTGGTATGCATAAGCTTCTTTAAAATAGTGACTAAAGGTTGATGATCAGTTTTGCCTTGTATAGCTCGGCCATTAATATAATCATGGAACTTCGAACATATAAACACAATTGCCAAAAGTTCTTTCTCAATTTGAGCATACTGCATCTCGGTTGTAAATGTAAAAGCCCCAAAGTCTGTAACATCGAAGCTATGTACATCAACACATAAAGGTCGATGTACATAAACATCGAAACACATAAATGGCGAAAATCACAATGCCGAACGTGTTTGTAAGCCAGCAGCATGATAATGGGATAAGGAAATATATCATTTTCCCCACTGTAGTGCGATCTCGGAGTTGGTATATTTAAGTAGGGGGTGTGGGGGGCACAACCCCCCCCCCCCCACAAGGGGAAGCAGTGGGGCTTGCCCGCCCTGCAAAAGTGGGTTCAATTCTGTTTTTAATGTTGGTGTTAACATACCTGTGAGGCGCTCTTTGTTGATGTAACATGTTTGGTATTGTGATTTTTGCCGTTTACATGTTTCAATGTTTATGTACATCGACCTTTATGTGTTGATGTACATAGCTTCGATGTTACAGACTTTCGGGCTTTTAATATAGACCCTTCATACCCTGGATTTTCCTGGTGAGGGACTTTGAGAGCATTCCAGCTGTTGCAAAGTACATTCCAAAGGGGGCTTGATGGGTCTGATAAGGGCTGAATACAGTGGTACTATAACTTCCTTGGACTTGGTTACCATATCTTTGCCTTGTAAGTGTTTTTGTGTGCGTGCCTGCAGCATGGCAAGTGAAACATCTTTCAAGTCATTTCCTTAATTCTATCAGAATTTGCAGGCAGAAATGAGAGCAATGTGGAAAAAAGATACCTAGACAGTTCCAATAGTAGTAGGAGCAACGGGTCTTATAAAAAAGAATCTACAATCGTATTTAGATATGTTACCAATTTATGTAACTGCATACGAATTGCAGGAGTCATTACTGGGCACATTGTGGGTGCTGCAAACAGCACTTTTGCTTGACATCAAAGATTGAAACAATACTAATTTCATGAACTTTAATTGTACTTTGACTTAGGAATGGGGGTCCATTCCTGTAATAGCATTAGAAACCCAAAAGATATGGAGAAATTAAAGAGATCAATAAGGAAATAGAGACCTTTTGGAGAAATATCTGTGAAGACCCAGCAGATCATAACAAAGAAGCTGAATTGATAGAAGAAGTAAAAGAAACAGTAAGCAGTTCAAATGTATAGAATACGAAATGGGATGAAGTAATGGGCATTGGAAATAAAACAAAATTAAGAAAAGCTCCTAACTGGAAAACTGGAAAACTGGAAAACCCCAGGTCCAGATGCAGTACCTAATGTCTGGCTAAAGGTATTAACATCTTCATATGAAGATTTAGCCCCGAGTAAGAACTACATATATGTACATCCTGAATAGACACCAACCTCACCAACAACAGGAAAATGATAAAAACTATAGACCAATAATTTGCTTTCCAACGATGTATAAACTATATACTGGAAATGATGCTGATAGATTATATAGTCATTTAGAAGAAAAATCAATCGGGGTAATAGAATAAAAGGGTAACAGATGAAAGTCATATGGAACAAAGGATTATTCGTTGCTAAAGTCATAAAGGAGAATTGTAAAAAGGAGAGGAATGTGAGCATGACATGGACAGATTACAAAACAGCATCTGACAGCATTCCACTTTATGGATAAGGAGTACTTACAGATGTAGAAGATACACCCTACATCGATGAATTCCATTACAATGACCATGAAACAGTGGCAAACCACTTTGCATCTAAGCCATGATAAAGGCCAAATTATTATCCCAGGGATACAAATTCAAAGGGGGATATTCCAGGGTGACCCTTTGTCACTGCAGCTCTTTTGTCTTGCCTTTAAATCATTAATCTGTGTATGTAACAGATTAGGTCATGGCTAAAATTTGGCTCTGAGAAAATAAGTATAAAGAATTCTTACCTTCTTTCCGTGGATAATTTAAAACTGTATAGTTCATCAGATGAAGAGCTGAAAGCACAACTGCAGGTGGTCAAAACTTTCTCAGATGATATAAAAATGTCATTTGCTCTTGATAAATGTGCAAAAGCAACATTTAAAGCAGAAAATCTGCAACACCAAGCAAATATCAGTCTGGGACAGGAGTGTGATATTAAGGAACTTGAGGTGCAGGGAGTGTATAAATACTTGGGAATTGATGAAGGATTGATAAAAAAACATGAACAAATGCAAACAAAACTCAGTATAAAATATTTTAGAAGACTAATATTAATACTGAAGACAGCCCTGACATCTAGGAACAAAGTCCAAGCTATAAATCAATTTGCTCTTCTTGTTGTAACTTACAGTTTTGTGGTGATTCACTAGCCCTAAAAGGTATTGGCTCAGTTGGACAGTAAACAAGAAAAATCTTTCATGCTTATCAAATGGTATATAAACATAATTGTATACTAAGATTATATATTCCTTGTTCTGAAAGAGGTATGGGCCACCTTGAGCGCTGGTACAGCATACTGGCACCTCTGCTGCCCTGTTTCTTTTAAAAAAAAACTTTCTTTTTTAAGGCGTTCTTCTTTAAGAATGCCATTTGCGTCGGGTCTCACAGACGCAGAAGACCTTCTGCATCTCTCTGATGTGTGACCGATCATTTACATCTTCCTGGTCCGTGGGCACAGAATTTGAATTCCTGAAGATGTTTGGATAGTGGACTGCAACCGGACAAGTGAGTGATAGTTGTGCATGTGTGTTTAAGTTTTTAAGAGGCGTTTTTGTGTGCAAGAAATAGGTAGGCGGGAGTGTGCGTGCTTGTGTGTGTGTGTGTGTGTGTGTGTGTGTGTGTGTGTGTGTGTGTGTGTGTGTGTGTGTGTGTGTGTGTGTGTGTATAAGAAGTAGGTAGGTCTGTGTGTGTTTGTGTATAAGAAGTAGGTAGGTAGGTCTGTGTGTGTGTGAGTGAGTGAAATGTCCAGAGTTTCGCAGAATGTCAAGATTTTAGTCTCATATCCGTGGTCTGTTTCTCATAAAACAGTTTTTTTGGCAATCCCTGGCAAATCATTGAGGATTAAGACAGCAAATAACGGCAGACATTTGAGCTTTAGACTTCATATTCTTGGAAAGTTCATACTTTACCTCTCAAGTATACCTCATTATGAGGAACATACCTCATTTGGGGTCTTAAAAAGTTCATGTTCCTCAAAGTTCCACATTGAAAGGGTCTGTCATACATTGAGTGTTAGGAATTTTTTAACTGATATCCATGATAAATAGAAAAGAATCATATTAATTCATTAAAAGATCTTTTTTAGAAGTAACACCAGCATATTTTAACCATCTTTTGACCTTCCTAGTTGATGTTGTTAGTAAGTTATTAGTATGTGTTCCACATTTTGCTCATTTGTTCCACGTTATGATGGCTAGTGCTCCTCATTTTGGAAGGTTGAGAGCTATGTTCATACTAATGCAAAACTTGTTGTTCTATCAACTTTCTACGTTTGTAAGAGCAATATTTTAAAGGTGTCCCTATTTTTGGACATGCCCCCCCCCCCCATTATGTGTGTCTGTGTTCAAATGTCTTGCTCTTAAAGGTTGAGAGGTATGGGGGAGGGTCTAAGAGGGAGGTAGGGGTGTATGTGTGTGTAATACCTGTCAACTGCACAGATTTTCACAGAATGTCCAGATTTTTGCCTTATATTTTTGGTCTGTTCCTCATAAAAATTATCTTTTTTTTTTTTTTTTTTGAGAAATCACCGGGATGATCTAAGGATTAAAATTACTAACTACTGGCATGCATTTGAGTTTAGTTTCAGACTTAATATCTTTTAGAAAATGCATTCTAACACAGATCCTGTTATTCTAGCAACTTTCTGAATTTATAAGAACACTATTCAAAATGTGTCCCTAGTTTTGGGCCTTTGTCCCCCCATTATGACAGGCTTTGCCCAGACTTCTTGTGCTAAGAGGTTGAGAGGTATGGTGTGTGTGTGTGTGTGTGTGTGTGTGTGTGTGTGTGTGTGTGTGTGTGTGTGTGTGTGTGTGTGTGTGTGTGTGTAAGAGATACATAGCATACCCCTCAACTGCCCAGGTTTTTGCAATGTGTCCAGATTTTTGCCCCATATTTTTGTTTTTTCCTCATAAAAAGATTGATGAGGATCTGATACAGGAATGGTTAACGACAGGTCAATCTAAACCAAAAAAATGAAAGGTTAATATTGGCGGCCCAGGAAAGTGGACTACATACATATGGGTTTACAAAGTCCATTGAATATATGGGAGAAATGGACAAATACAGGTTCTGCAAAACAAAACTGGAAACAGTCAATCTTGTTGCTGGGTGTGATGCACTAATGGCAGAGAGTCTGTACACTGAAAGGCATAATAATGTGGCAAGACTGATGCATTAGGGATTGTGCAAACATTACAATACTAAAGTAGCTGAGAAACAACAGAAATGTGAGACACAAAGCACTATAGAGGATGATGAAGTTTATATCACATGGGATCACCCATTACCAACAGTGCAAAAATAGATGTGAGAAAACCAAATATAGTAGTCCATGAAAAGAAGACAAAAGTAGCATTGATCACTGAAATTGCTACACACAGTGATTACAATGTCTTATGTACTGGGAGACTCAAAGTCATAAAATACTAGGAATAGCAAGCAGAAACAAGGGCGATGTGGAAGAAGAATACCCAGACAGTCTCAATAGTATTACGAGCAATAGGTTGTATAATAAAGGATTTAACAGTCTTATTTAGATATGCTACTGATACATGTAACTTCTATCATAGAAGGAGTCAATCCGGAGTACATTGCAGGTGCTGAGAAGAGTACTTTTGGCTAACATCAAAGACTGAAATAATACTAATTTCATGAACTTTAATCATACTTTGACTTACTGTCGTGGTTTTAGAAACCCAAAAGACTCAGAGAAATTAAACTGAAAGATCAATGACTAGATAAAGAGGTAGGTCAATAGATGGATATATAGCTAGATAGATAGATAGACAGATAGATAGATAGATAGATAGATAGATAGATAGATAGATAGATAGATAGATGGATAGATAATGATATTAAGTGTATAAAATCTGTACTTTACGCTGAAAACAAACTTGTGCTCTGTGCCCACCACTAAAACAAAATTATGGTGCTACCAAATACTTTAACAGGTAAGCATCTAGCATGTTTCTTTGTCTCATACTCAATAATCCATCCCCGTCATCACACAATAAACAAAATAATATTTTCATCTCATTTTATAGTGATCCAATACAGCATAAGTTTGCATTTTCTGCTGAACTTAAAACATAAGTAGCAGAACCAGTTGTTGCATTTATTCATTCATTTCTACCTGTGGTTTACATACAACAGGTTACCCAAAGCCTCTAATGTGCTGTGCAATAGAATCATAGCTGGCAAAATGAAACATGATGAGAGCCATCTAGATGGGTGAGGGAAATGTGATATACAATTACAGTGGCAGGACGATGACTACACGCACACACTGCCATACAGCAGATGGGAGTGCACCTACCTGCTGTTAAATAAGGCAAGCTCCCTCTGATGTATGGCAACATTAATATAGTACAACTTCTCCTACCACAAGAATACAGTCCTTGTTGTAATTTCATACACTTGACTGTACTTTTTAGAGTGAAACACAATAAAATATTAAACCTCAACTAGAATGGAATTCTTTTATTTTTATGTTGAAATAACTTAAACTTTATTTAAGGTTAAGGTGTAAAAAGCATAACAATGATAATAATTTGCAAGTAGACAACCAGCTCTGTAAACCAGGAGTAACCATCCACTTGCTGAATGAATCAGGCAGCACTTGTACTATTCAGAAGTAGTAGAATATTTTCTTTATTTACCATTTGTTAACTAGGAAAGTCCAACTTGGAACAAAGCCAATTTTCAGCGGAGGCCCAGATGCATGTCTTTCTAATGTGGGAGGAAACCGGATCACCCAGAGGAAACCCACACAAATGCAGAGAGGACATGCAGACTCCACACAGAAGGCACTCCAGCCAAGAATCGAACCGGAGAACCTCTTGCTGTGAGGCAACAACGTTACTGCTGCACCACTGTGCCGACATGTCAGAGATCATATGTAGCTCCTTTTCATGGTACTAAAATTTAAGTTTTTAAAAGTATAAAAGCATACATTTTAAGTAAAATTATAGCACAATGTTAAAATGGTCAAGAGTTGTATTATGCAGGGATGTTTTAGTTATGCAATACAACAATCAGTATTACACTGGAGTACATGGAGCACCATAATTACTTTCTTAAATAATGAAAATGTCAGAGTTGGTAAGCATGTTTCTTTTTTTTTCAAAATTTTTTTTTATTTTTCAAATACATTTGAATTAATTCCATAGTATTTATACATAGCATCTTAAATAACTATGTACACTATTTACATTAGCCTGACACTATAACAGATCTTAATATATGGTTACTTTATAAGTATGTCCAATCCATTATCAGAGTGTCTGATCAATTATTGTGTAGTGTCAATCAACAATAAGACTTTTCCCCAAGGGTTGTTGGTAAGCATCTTGCTGATGTCAGAAAGGTGGTTAACAAGATTTTCTTAGGCATCCATTAGTGCTGTTAAGCTCTAGTCTCATTGTAGAGCATTAACTGGGCACAACAGCCACCATAGATAAGACCTGCAGGAGGAACAGCTTTATAATTCATCCAGTGCTTGCAACCTCTGCATTTAAGACTATATATGTCCACAAGCATGTAAAAGAAACCCTCACAGTTTGCAAAGTAAGCCTGAGAGTGTGTGCATGTGTGTGTGTGTGTGTGTGTGTGTGCGTGTGTGTGTGTGTGTGTGTGTGTGTGTGTGTGTGTGTGTGTGTGTGTGTGTGTGTGTGTGTGTGTGTGTGTGTGTGTGTGTGTGTTTCATGCATTTCATAGCCTTATCACTTTCTTCATGGGTTTGTTTGTTTGTTTGTTTGTTTGTGTCTTTTGGCTTTTCTCGGTTAGGGGTAGCCACAGCGGAACTCCGGTCCGCTAATGATTGGCAGTTGATTTTTACGTACCAGCTTGCCAGGCCTGACGCACAACCTTCAATGATGGTACGCCCATTCACACATGTCTCCACACAGAAGACGCTCTAGCTGAGAATAGAACCAGACAGCGTCTTACTGTGTAATACTGCAGTAATATGTACTATGAGACATGTGACAAGGAGGAGTTTTGAGCACATGTGAGTAAAGACTCAACGAGGAAGCATGTCTGTCTCTGTGTCCTGCATTTGTTAGTGCCAGCTTGCTTCAGCTGTATGCATTATCAGTACCTATGTGTGTGTATAGCTATGGCATATTGCCAAAAGTGGAGATACCATCCTATTGGACAGTTTGCTTTGCCAAACAAAATGTTATGTGCAGTCTTCATTTTCTGCCTGTTAGCTTATTAATACCTATCTGGAATGGAATGTCACACCCTCAGAAGCCTACAGACATGTTGCATTACAGAGCATTTTCTAAAAAATAAAAAATAACATAAGATAAATAAATTTAAGTATTTTGTGAACAATAAAAGCTGTTAAAACTGTACAAATAGCAATGCTATCATAAGAAGTATTATTTACAGTGCTAATAGTCAATGTATTCATAGTCTTTTCCATAAATACTGAAACATATAATAAACAAATCCCAAATTATATTTTTTGTAAACTTTAAAATAAATTTTCATATCTTGCAAACTGTACAATCAAGCTTTCGTGTGACAACATGAAATTCCTCCATAAGTGCATAGTTATTGAGATATTTACAGAAATATGAAAACATATGCTTAATTGTATTTTATTTATTTATTTAATTAGCATTTGTTGACCGGGAAAGTCTGACTAGGACAGAGCTTATTTTCAGTGGAAGCCTGGGGAGAAACACTTTAGACACGTTTTTGGAATGTGGGAGAAAACCAGAATAGCCAGAGGAAACTCATGCAAATTCAGGGAGGACATGCAAAACTCTGCACAGAAGGTACCCCAGCTGAGAAGTGAACCAGAGAACCTGTTGTTGTGAGGCAACAACATTAACTGCTGCACCACTTGTGCCACCCTGTAATAAGTAAAACAAATAAAATTGGATATCTCTCAAGATGTGCAACTTACAGTGCAAATATTTAAGTCAGTTTTCTTCAACAACATTTAAGATTTCACTTGATGTCATGCAACAGTTTGTAAGTCACTTCTTTTCTGAAGTGTTAAGCACATATGGAAATATTGCTTATTTTCATAATTACTAACAACTAGCAATATCCTTGATATGGCAATATAGTATAATATAAACCAGCACTAACTATGAATTTTCCTGTCTCCTACACTGATGTTTCACACCATATGCCTTATTAACATGTAGGTCTTTCAGTTATGAAAATATAAATAATAGGCAGCAAACAAAGATTAATTTCTCCATTGCAGGACATCCTAGACTAACAAACTTTATGTTATTTTGTTAATAACTCTTTGCTCTTTCTAATATTGATTATTATTAGCTGGTAAATCACTTAATTAAAGAGCCCAGACCAAAAAAATATATATCTGGACACCATAAGGTGGTATGGGTGTGAATTGGAAGTAAATAAAAAAGGTGTTTTAGGCTTCAGTGAGTTCATTTTACTGCTGTACTGATGTCTTTTGCTTTCATGCATAACAAAATTTCTCAACAACTGCTAAATATGAGCAAAGCATACAAAATATTGCATGATAATTATAAGAATCAATCAGAGGAGCTTAGACGCTTGGGAAGAGGTATTAGATAAACAATTCACAAAGAGACAATGGAGGGATATATGCATATTTCCCAAATATGCAACAAAGTCTAGAAGATGCAGGACCTTTGCCTGGAAGTGTTTACATAGGTATTTTTATACCCCAAATAGATGCCAAAGAATTTTTCCTGGGGTAGATAGCAAATGTTGGAGGTGTGATGGGCAAGAAAGAGGTGGCTTGGAACATACTTTCTGAGAGTATAATAAGCTGGCCAACTTTTGGGATTCCCTGCGAAGCACTCTGTTGGAGATGCTGGGTAAGCAGATTAGATTGACTAGAGATGATTTTTTTGAGTTATGATACAGAATCGGAATTGCCTAGACATAGTAAAGCCTTGCTGAGTCTAATTATGGTGGTTGCCAAAAAAAGCAATTGCTAGAAAATGGAAATCAAAGTCTAGACCAACTTTACTAGAAGGAGTGACTATAGTAACCGAGATAAAAGAACTGGAATGGGGATCTTTAGAAAAGGGAAGGCGCAAACTGCATAGGAAAAATGGGAATTGTGAGGACAACATATGCACAGAAGGAATGAGGTTTAAGAGGCAGGATTTGAAAGCACCATATGATGCTTAACTGACAATGACTGGATAGATTATAAGTGATATATAATGTCTGCAACTACAGTTGTTTCAATGGTATCTGTGTAAAGTGTAGTCATTTTCTTTGTTTTTCATTTATATAAATGTAAGATTGCCTATGTTATATGCGATAATTTAATAAAGATGTTTATTGAAAATAACAGTTAAATACGTATGACTGTTCATTTTAAGTTCTGTTTTCATAATTTCAACTGAAAATTCATCTCAGTAGCTTTTACAGAGAAGATCCTTAATATTGGAATGTTATTGTCCAAGTTAATTTCCAGTTTTTGGGAAGGCAGCTCATCAGATTCCGCTTGGATATAAGCATGTATTCAAATGCCACTAAGTCTGAAGCTACATGGAAACTCATTAAAGAGCTGCAAGTTATGGTTACAAAGGTTTAAGCTATATCTCACTGCAAGTAACCTTGGAAACTAGGCAGAGAAAGTCATGTTTGTCATGGTTCTTCTTATTTCAAGTGAGGAAGCCAGCAAGGCATTCAGTACCTCTTCTCTGAATAAGGGAGGTAAGAAACAGTTTGGTAGTATTGAAAAGTCAAATCCAAGCATACAGTGAATGAAATAAAACTCTGTGTAAGACATAGATTGTTCTCCAGAAATCAAAGGATCCTAGGGAATTCAGATGCATGTATAATAAGACAAGACAAAGACAGCATGACTGTGAATTTGAACAACGGTGTGATGCTTTAATTAGAAACAGAATAGTTTGTGGCATAAGAAACAGTTGTAAGGCTGTCTGTCAAAAAATCTTATTTGGCACTGAAAAACTCCATAAATGTGCATTCTGTCAGAGAAATGGCAGTTAAGGCAAAAGATTAATGCTATGAACTGTTAATGATCCTACTTGTTGTTGCTCGGGGTTTGAGTCACTCATCTTCCATTTGCATACTGTCTGACTCCTAGCAAGTCAAGTAATCAGATGTTGCTCCTGGGTCATCCCTGCAAAGGAACATGTATCCAATGGACTTACCTTAATAAATAAAAGCAAAAAAATAGAATTGTCAAATGTGCATTTAAAATTCATAACTGATAGTACTGAAGTGTAAGACTAAGATTCTGAGAATAAAGATAAAATAAAGCTCAGAAGCTATAAAAATACTAACAATAAAATAAAAAAGAATGAGCCATTGTCTTATATTGAGTCAAACCAGATGGCACTTGTTAACTAACGAGAGAAGGAAACCAACCCCAGTGCAAGTGTGGTGGTTATACCTGTGTGGTAAGGGGCAATGTAAGGCAAAAGAATCAAGTTTGCAGAATGTATGGAGCTTTAAACAAATTTCCAGAATTTATTCTAAATATAAGAAGTTGCAAAATCAGAGGCAAATAAATGAGTAAAGGCTGAGATGCATATTAATACAATAAAAATGTTGTTTGTGGATACTGTATAAGCAAAAAGCAGAGACAGAGTGTATAATATAGACCTGCATGACAAACAATTTCATAAGATTGTTGCTGATGAGTGTCAACATTTTATAAAATAACTTTGGATTGAGAAAATATTTAAAAAATTGCAAAACGGTTGTATTTAAGCTGCACATTGGAGCAGAGTGTAACCTAATGTTTGAGTCTATGTTCAGAATATAGTCTCTAAACTGCTTGCTAACTAAATGTATGAGCATCGTGTTGTAATATTCTTTGGAAAAGGTAAAGACTGCAGGTCAAATTTACTTAATGCATCTTTATATTCTTGATTTATCCTGCTAAGCTGGAGATCTATGTGCTACCAAACACAACATCAAGGGAGACAAACAGAAAAGTATATAATTTGTGTCTACCTGTTTTACCATTTTGGGACTGAGTAAAGCCTGAAGTGATCCTGAGACCTGCTTGTTGAAATTTCTGTTGGACCTGTAGTTACTTATTGCTCTCAGTAATAGAAGGATGAGCAGTAGCCATTATGTCCTGGTAGTTTCTAATGTTGACCATTCCTATGTGTGTCTGCTGATTAGACATCTGGGATTTGAATAGACACTGAGGTGACCTCTAGGACCTGTTTGCTAGGATTTATGTTGGGACTGTAGTTGCTGATGGCACCTATTAAAAATAGGATCAGTTACCATTTTGTCATGTTCATTTCTTCTGCTAGCCATTCTTGTATATCTGCTGACTGCTGACTCCTGATTTAGTGACAGCTTTTTTTTCTATAAACAGATAACAGTTGTGTGGTCTGTTCTGTTCTGCTAAGCCGATGATCAGTGCACTTGCCAGTGTAACACTTGAGACAAACAAAGAAAAGAGAGAATTTCTAATAAACTTTTAGCATATGGGACCTGAGCAAAGCCTGAGGTGATCCCATGACCTGCTTTGTAAATGTTGTTGCTGATTTTTTGAGTACTTAATCTGAAACTCTGTTTTTCATAAAGAACAACTTGTTTAGCTAGGTGCCAGAGGGTTTGGAAACTGTAGTAGTTCTTCTTGTGAGATAAAACAAATTGCTGTGATTGTCAGAGTGTCTGAACTTTGTCAGAGTTGTTTTCTGGTTGCTCCTTTGTATATATTTTTTGCTTAATTACTATTTATTGTTCTCTTTTTTGGCTAGACTGTTCTGAGCTGTACCCCTGTGTACTGGATTAAGAAATTTACCACCCAATATAACTCAGTTTCTGAGTCCTTTCTACACTAGTAAAACATTATTGCATCTGATTTAATTTAGCAGTTTTAAACTATTAAAACTATTTTGTAGCATTTAAAATAAAACTACATTTTTCACTGACAACAGCTTCTTTAACCAGATGTCTGAGTTCATGTTCATGTAGCAGATGTTTCAGTGAAAGATGGTTAATTGCTACCATTTTCTGAGCACACCTGGTTCTCCCAAAGTTGTTTTTTGATTGGTCCTTTTGTTTCCTGTGTTTTGCTTCATTGCTGTTTATTGCATGGCCATACACTGAGCTGCATTCCATGCAGCACTGCCATAGGTGTAGCTGAATAGTGTATTTCATTTTTTTCCCTTTATTCTATTCTCCCAGACGGCCATTTGCTGTCCTAGATGACACTTGGCTCCAATGTATCCAGAGCAGTATTAGCTCATGCTTATCTTCTGTTGGCTACTGTGATTTCTTCTAGATGCACTGAGAACAACAGCATGCTTCATGCCTCACTGTGGGCACTGCTAGTGTTATTTTGATGTTATTCCCCCTGCCCTCCCTTGGCTTTCTTGTGCACCTAGCCATATAGTACTCAAGCACTAAAGAATATAGAAGGCAAGTAAACTTGTTCTCTTCCCATCACCAGCTTCTTAACATTTGATATCCTAAAGCAGTGTAGTAACTGTGTCATGCTCTCTGATAAAAAAGTCCTACTTAACACAGACGACTGTGTGTAAGAGTTGCAAATTCCTAACTAACAATATGTAGTGAGCATCATATAGCCACACCATATTTTCAAACAGAGCATATAAAATGTCATATGCCGATACCACAAAGGAATCCTTGTGAAAGCCTCCTAAAACTTGTAAGAAGAGGCCTAGAGCACCTACATTTCTAATGTAGGTTATGCACACGTTTTTGGATCTAATAAATCAGGAATTCCCTGGCTCAAGTACTCGCAAACCCAGTAGAATCCAAAATATTCTTGATATGGTCCTCAAAAATAGTGCTTCTACCTGTTGCACTCCCCTTGTCACTTTTCATCAGTTAAGTCAGACCATAAACTCATTGCATTTACCCTTAGTACCATCATGCCTCTTGTAACCAATACCTTCATATCTGTATTTCCTTCTCGTAACACCTCATCTAACTCATCTTTACTTATCTTTTTCACTAACTTTTTTATTGCTGCCTTAGTAAACTTCCTAATCTACCAATTATTGTTCTTCTTTATCACTTTTATATCATACAGTTTCCTGAAACACTCATTTACAACTCCCGTAATCCTCCTTTGATCATAATGTTTCTTTACTTTATCCTTGTATACTATTAACTACAATGACCAAGTTTTATTAAAAAAAACTCTTGGAGCAATGATCCTTCCATAAGACTTTCATTTCCGTGTTAAACTTATCCATGTTACTAAGTTATTTCTACCATGATTCTCTTTATGCCATTTAATTCTCTAATCTACTGTTAAACCAAACTTCCCTCATTCCATTCTGAAAAATGTTCTCATCAGTCATGTTTTTTTTTTTTTTATTTCAAAAACAGTCTGGCATTTCAGTTCAGAATACTCCCTTACCTCTTATGTAGTCCTGAATTGCACCACATATTTTTTTTTTTTTTTTGCAGAGCAAAGTAGTATTCCCACTGGCTATAGAATCATTCCAAGTCTTACAGAATAAATTTTTTGTCAAAGTCAAAAGCTTTTCTGCCAGTAGAAAAATATCTAATGTTATTTCATACAATTCTAATTGGAAATGTGTCAGAGCCTTTAAATATCTGAAAGAACAGCCAAGTAGAACAACTACAGAATCTCAAACAACATACCTGTCAATAGCATCTCTATTTCTGCTTTGAATTCTCACTACATGTTGTCGTCTTTCTTTGCTTACTCTCTGCCATATTATACTAGCTGTTATGTCAGCAGCAATAGCGATTGAATGTTTTTTTCTGACTTCCCCGTTTTTCTAGTTTTTTTTTCTTTTTTTCTGTGACATCACCTTCACTGCTGCTTTTAGCAACTTCCTGGATCCTGTCTTCTTGCACATCTAAAAATACTTTCAACTCTCCAACAGCACTTGTTGTATTTACTTCCTGTCTATCACAAGTCATAGTAACAGGAAAGCATTTCTCAAATGACGCTGACCAAAATAAAATCAGTTCATCACTCAGCTATTTTTTTATCTAGCACTTTCTATGAAACAACATTCTCAAGGCCAACATTAGAGGAAACATAATTTTAGAAAGTACTCCACTGTATCTGTAAAATCCACAAGTGAAGCATAATTTGCAGACTCTCCACTTTCAGACATTTCCATCTCTTTACTCTGTATAGCCTCCAGCAGTTCTCTCTCCTCCTCCATCTTCCTTCCCTTCCTGCAGCAGCCCTTTGACCACACCCACAGAAAAATAGTAGGAGAAGTTCTCCAATACCCTGGAAAATCACCCCAAGCCAATAGGTATGCCAGCTCTAGTCTCCCCTGAAAAGAAGCCAATGACCTAATGGGACTAACCTGATCAACAAATTATAAATAAATAAATAAATACATTTAGCAATCAGAGGTCCCGGTAATCAGTTTATGATCAAAGACATAGATGCTGAACAGCTGAGGACCCAGCACAGACCCCTGGTGGACTTCACTGGTTACCTTAGCACTGTTAACAGGCATCTGCCATACAATCTATGTGGATTATGTATTTCAGAAAACTGGCTATTCATCCTATCATATAAGGATCTATGTTTAAGGTAAATAGTTTCCTTATGATTCTGGGAGGATGTATGGTATCAACTGCTTCGGCCAGATCAAGATAAGCTAGATAAACAGCATGACCACTGTTGTTAGCCTGAGTAACCCTCTCAAAAAAAGTTAATATGATTTAATGGGCACAATCCTCCCTTGATGAAGCCAGGCTGATGTGAGTCAGGCTGGATGAGATTCTTGATATAATAATTAATGGTTATAATATTTTGCATCGTTCTACAGATCAGATTTGTTAGAGTGATTGGTATATACTTACCTGACCAATACTTACTGGCCATATAGCTACTCCCTAACACATAAAAGATAATTCTGGCACTGGCCATACTCTCCAACACTTCACAGAAGCTGTATACCCAGCATTACCGTAAGCTTATAATAGCTCCTAAGTCCCTAACATCACTTCAACTTGTAGCTATAGACAACTCCCATTATCATTTCTTACACTCTCAAATACTTATCCCTTCAAATCCCTTACCCCCGTCAACAACAAACTCCACCACACCCCTTATACTGTACCTTTAATACAACACCAATCTCATACAGTTATAGATATTACCCTTGCATATACCTCATTCTTTCTGAAACTAAATAACATGAGTTACACACATCCAACCCAACTACTAAAAACATAATTCGACCCATTAATAATTTTCACCTACTTCTGCTTTCCATCCTGTCCCCCTACCACACTCATCTTCATAACCACACCCCATCCCCATGGCAAACAGAATCCACAGCCAATCCTTTCAAACTAAAAAACTTCCCTATATTGCCATGCGACCTTACCTCCTCCCAGTCCTTATCTTACTCATGCAATAAACCGACAATCAAAACTAACCCCCACTCTTCTCAAAGACAAACTTAAATAATTCACAGATTAACCAAACTCTACCTACACCTACTCCATAAACTCACTTGTAGTAGAGACATACACCCCAATCCAGGACCCAAAGCATCAGCCAACCCAAACTCAAATCAGCTACATCCTGTATACCACAGACCTACTTCAGCTCTCCTCTTCTTAAACATTAATGCAAGAAGTATACTTAACAAAATTCAGGACCTTCATGCCCTTCCAGCTCTATACAAACCAGATATCACCATGTTAACTGAAACATGGCTCAAACTACACCATAATAATGAGATTACTTCCCCTGGTTATAATATTATCCGAAGAGACAGATTATAGAACAATTAGATTACAATACCCAAGAAGTCAAAGATGTAGAACGAGTCCTTGTCAAATTAAAAATAAATTCCAACAAGCACATAATTATTGCAGCTGGCTATATCCCACCAGGCAATAACATCACTGAAATGGAAAGCCTTTTTAATTGGATCTCCAGCTCCCTTCCACATGAAACCATATTATTAGGAGACTTCAATATTGACTGGCTTCACTGCTCCAGCCATAATCCCTCTGCTTTTATAAACCTCCACAGGTTTACCCAAACTATAACCACCCCCCACTAGTATTGACAAAACATCCAAACGCCAGTCCATCTTAGACTGGATCCTGGTATCTGATCCCACACTTGCACAGCAATATGGCTGTCTTCCAGATACCCTAAGTGACCATCATCCAAACTACCTAATTAGGAACAGATCCCAAACCATCAGCCAACCTATCCTCAGAGTAGTTCGAAACAAAAAGACCTTTATAACTACTGACTTCATCAATGCACTAAAAAGCTGCAACTGGACTCCCCTAAAACAACTATCTCTAGACAAAGCCATTGAATACTTTAACACAACCTTCATAAAGATCTTAAATCATCATGCACCCCCCTGAGAACCATTAGAATAAAAACTAACTATGCCTGATGGCTAAGAAAGGATACTAAAACTATAATGAAAGAAAGGGACAAGGCCTGGATTCAATATCAAAAAAACAAAACCACTACTTTGAGACAAAACTATCTAGAGCTCTGTAACAAAGCCAAAAAACAAATCAAACTAGACAAATCTAGCTACTATAAAATCATACAAGAAAAATATGCTCGCAACCCCCCAAAAATTCTGGGCCACAATAAGTGGTATACTGCACCCAGGAAAGTCCACTAGTCCAACCCCTGTGCTACCAAATAACCATGAAAACATTCCCACTCAGTTTAACAAATTCTTTATCGAAACAGTCCAAACCTTTGCCAATGCCCAAAATAGTACTAGCAGCCCCACATCAATAACCACCCCAACCCACCCCAATATACAAAACAATACCCCCAGTTTTCACCTTCACTCCGTGTCCACCAAGGCAATTTCTAAACTCCTTAGGAAACGTAAACCAACCACTCTTGCAGCTGATATGCTACCAGCAGACTTCCTTCAGATATCATCTGAAGCTATAGCCTACACTGTCTCTATTCTCATAAATAGATCTCTATTAGAATGCAAAGTTCCCACCTCATGGAAAACATCACATATTATTCTACTGCACAAAGGAGGTAACTCCTTAGAGCTCATCAACTATCACCCAATAGCAATCCTATCACCTTTATCGAAAATATTAGAAAGAGTTGTCCATACTCAACTAATGCAGTACCTCCAAAATAACAACCTACTCTCCATATCCCAGCATAGCTTTAGACCTTCCCATAGCACCACCACAGCACTACTATCATTCACCAACATAGTTAACCACCATAAAAACAAGGGTCTGTTTGTTTTTTCCATATTCTTAGACTTATCAAAAGCCTTTGACATGGTAAACCACAGTATGCTTCTTGAAACTCTATCTACCCTAAATATAAGTTCCTCCTCTATATCATGGTTGAACAGCTACTTATCTGGCTGTCAGCAAGCAGTCCTATGGCAAGACCAGTTTTTTCCCCCCATTACCAGTAACCACAGGAGTCCCTCAAGGATCCATCCTTGGCCCTTTGCTGTTCTCTCTATTTACTAACCAGATCTCTTTATCCTCACCCACTGCCTCAGTAGTACAATACGCAGATGATACCACCCTTATATGTGCTGCCCCCACCATAAGTGAACTACAAACCCTAACCCAAAATAACTTCACCCTAGCAAAAACTTGGTTCACTAATATCAAATTTCTTCTTAATCCCCCCAAAAAAACAAATTAATTATTTTCAGCCCAGGCAAAGCTCCTCCTCTAAATAGTTATTTCACCATCTACTCCAAAGAAAACATTCAAATCAGTCCAAACACACACACTAAACTGCTAGGCGAAGAAATAGACAATAACCTGAGATTCGACATCCACATAGCACAAACCATCAAGAGAGTTAATAAAAAACTTGGTCTCCTCTACAGGAACAGTTTATGACAAAATGCACCAAAGTAAATATCGCAAGAACTCATCTTCTATCCACCCTCCTCTATGCCTCTCCCATCTTGACCAATCTCCACCAAACTGATCTAAATAAAATGGAATCTTGCTACAACAAGATTGCCAACTTTGCTACTGAAGCCTCATATAGGTCCCACCACTGTCTATCCCTTAAGCAGCTCAACTGGCTTGAGTTGCCTCATATATGTCTACTCAATCAACTCTCTATAGCACAAAAACTCTACTACCTTCCTGAGAAAACCCCAGCACTTCAGCATCTAATTCAGCCTCACATTCCCTCTAGAGCCTTAAAATCTAGTAACCAGAACCTCATAACTGTCATCCAACATAAAAATGGTGCTGGTAAATCCCTCTTTGCCAGCACCATTGCCAAAACCTGGAACACACTACCAAGCCAAATAACTTCTACCACCTCCTTTATTCATTTCAAAAAACTCCTGAAAACCCACTATTTAGGTATCTGGCTATATTCATGCCACTCACCAGGCTAACCCACACCAAGAGAATGTTTCAGTGTGCAGCTAAGTATAAACAGTTTTCCCCTGAAAGCTTGTGACCCCGTTGATATTTACCTGACAAAACTTATAACTGTAAAATAATAATAATAATAATAATACAAATGCTATTTTAAGTTAATTATGTACCTCAATGATTGTCTAGTGTTAAGAATTGTTAATCTGTAACATATTGTGTATGAATGCTATATGTACGCTCTATTTTTTTCTCTCTCTCATGTACTGTATTGTATTGTGGAGTTTTTCTCCCTGGGCCTCCGCTGAAAATGGACATGTGCCCAGTCAGACTTTCCCAGCAAACAAATGTAAAATAAAATAAATAATAAATAAATAATTTCTAGGGTCTGTGGCCTGTAATTTCCAGGGTCTGTGGTAGGGCCATCTTTGTGGAGTGGAATAACCACATCAGTGCACCAGAATTCAGTATCACAGCCTTTGGCTAAGTTTAGGTTAAACAATTTAAGGACAGGTTTAGCAAGAATATGTTCGACAGTTTATTAAGCAGGTACTACAGGTATATATTCAGGATCAATACAGGAAGTTCTTTTGCTCTTTGATAAAAGTTTAAAAACATGTTCCTTAGTGATGATAGGAGAAATGCAATGACTTGTTTGTTAGAAATGGACTAGGTGAATAATTGAGAAAAGTTGTCCTAGAATGTGGCTTGCAATTCAGAGTGGCTTGTGCTGGATTGTAGGAGCAGCAGATCATCTGTACACAGTAAGATTTGTTCATTCTAGTGGGAGATCATTAATAAAGAGGGAACAGAGTCGAGGACACAGCACAGAACATTGTGTTACACCTGTGTTAGGTGTGCCAGCAGAAAAGGAAGAGATGTTACTATGGACTTAGAGGGTTCTGTATTTCAGATAGTTGCAAAATCAAGAAACAGTGGTATCACTAGGGTTGAGTCTTTTGAGTTTATTAATAAAACAAAAGGCTTTGGTTGACTATGTCAAAGGTCCCTGTCATGTCAACAAAGAGACCTGCAGTAATGAGTCCCTTATTTAGGTTGCAATAAGGTCAGACCATGAAACAGTCTCATGTGAAGTAAAAATAAAACCTAGACTCCCAGCTAACCCTGGAATATTCAGGAAGTACTCTGAGGCTAACTTCCTAGTATTAAGTGATTAACTAACAAAATTTCAAGTCTCCCATAAACCCTGAGAATGCTGCTGCCTACACAAAACTTTTCACAAAAACCCTATACAAGTATGTTAATAGATGCATAGAAGCAGCTGTACCCACCAGGAATAAGTACAGAACTAACTAAAAAAAGTCATCCAGGTGGAATCACAAAATCAGTAGGCTCTATAACAGACTAAACAATCAACTCAGAGGAGAAATAAAATCTATCAAAACAAATATGAGGTAATCATCCTTCTCAACTGTCCAGATTTTTCATCCTTCTCAACTGTCCAGATTTTTCATCCTTCTCAACTGTCCAGATTATTACAGAATATCCATATTTTTGACTCATATTCTTGTCTGTTCCTCATAAAATTTGTGGCTTATTGGCAAATCACTGTGATGATCAGAGAATTGAAGTCACCAAATAATGACATACATTTGAGTTTCAGACTTCATATCCTTCAGAAAATGTATGTTACACAAACCCTGTTACTCTAGCATTTTTCTAAGTTTATAAGAGCAATATTTAAAATCTGTCCCTATTTTTCATTTTTTATCCCCTCATTTTGTGAGGCTTTGCCCAGATTTCTTGCACTAAAAGGTTCTTGCACTAAGAGGTTGAGAGCTATGGGTAAGTTTGTCCAAGGCCAAGGACAACCACAAAGCATTCTTTAGCTATGTCTGCAACCTCAAAGGCAGTACACAGTTGTGTGCATAGCTCATTGTAAATGGAGCCACCTATACTGAGCCAGAAGACATAACAAAAGCTCCAGCTTTACCCCTCTCTCCCCCTCAATTGATCCTCAGGAAATACCATCAAATATACCTCCCTCATATTGTCACTATGGAACAGGTCCTCGATGCTTTCTCTAAGGCCAAGAACACTGCTTTGATGGGCACACACAATATCAGAATATGCCTTCTAAATAGCAGGAATCATGACCTATCAGGGCCTCTGGAATTGCTATTTAACTCCAGCCTACAAACAGACTTCATGCCTAATGAATGGATAACACTGACCATCATCTCTCTGCTCAAAGATGGGCCATCTACAGACCCCGGGGACTAAAAACCCATAAGTCTCTTTAGTCTCATATGCAAAGCCATGAAAAGAATTGTCATGGAAATGATCAATAATGACATGAAACCTCCAGACACTAGACCCAACCTAATTTGGTTTTGTCAGGGGCAGGTCATGCCTGCTTACCCTGGTGTGCATCTTTGAGAAGGTCACCAAAGGAATGGATGAAGGCAAAACTGTTCACACTGCCTACATACACTGTTATTACTGATTGTTATTAGTGATGTTACCTACACTAAGACTGAAGACATAGCTGAACTACTGGCCAATAAATTTAGCTCTAGCTTTACCTCTCTCTGCATCCATCTGTCCCTCAAGATATCCTTGAAACTGACTCGCCTCTGGCTATTACACAAGACCAAGTCCAAAAAGTGCTATCAAAAGCTGAAATACTGCATTGATGGGATCTGACAATATCCCTTGATGCATCTTCAATAGCATGAAGCACAATTTAACCACGTCCCTAACAACACTGTTCAATCTCAGCTTCCATGCAGATTTTGTACCAAGTGACCTTCCACAGACCCAAGCAATTGTGGACGAATAACCAGTCTCGTATGCAAAGCCATGGAAAGACTTATCATGGAATTAATCAATTGATAGGGAACCTCAAAACACTATACCTGTCTCAGTTTGGATTCATCAAGGGCAGGTCATGCTTACTCAACCTGGTGGATTTCTTTTTGAAAAGGTCACAAAAGCAATGGATGAAGGCAAAATGGTACACACTGCATACCTTGAAAATGAAAATTTAAAATAAAACATACTACTTACTGTATAAATAATGCTGTTTTGCTAAACAAAAAGTTGGTCAGGGACCTAGCCACTTGGGTTGGGAGCTCCCTGTCGTTTGGTCATCATAGAAAAAGTGTAGACAGGAAAGCTTCCTACATAGCACTACTAATGCTTAAATGTATTTCATCTAGTTCCAAAGGTGTTATTACTCCACTATACTTAGCACTGATCAAACCCACTATACACTACAGTGTTACCTTTGTGAGATAACTCAGTTTAGATCCATACATAATGTTACTGGCTGGCCTGTGGAGCTCCCCATTCCCCTCAACTCTATATTGAGAATATAAAAAAAAGGCCTAAGTTTCAAAGTTCAGGACCACAAAAAAAGATAAAATAACCACAAATATATTATCTGCATTCCTTTCTGAATAAAATTACTGCACTAATGCACCTTCGGCATCTGCTGACCATGCCCTTAGCATGGCGTGGCTGTGGTAGGCACTCCTTTTGTCCTGCCCTAGTTACACATCTGTCTCGCATGGCATATCAACAAACTCTAAAAGCTCCAGAGGTTCCCAACCAAAAAGATCTCCAGTATTAAAACCCTTAGTTACCAGGAGAGACAGGAAGTCCTGTCCCTGTTCTCTGTGTCATACAGAGCAATGAGGGGTGATTTCTGCCTCACTTTCCATGCTAATAGAGATCCAGTGGTCCTTGACCTCCTATATCTCAGTAAGTCAGAGCTCTGAACCTTCATCAGGAGATAAAACACAATGGAGAAATGCATTCATCACCCAGTACCTCTCCTTCGCTTGAAAAAAAAAAAACTCCTCTGCAGATAAAGCAATGAGATTCAATATTTTCCATCAGACTAAAACTGGACAACTGGTTGGGCACTGTCAAATTTTTGTTTGGGGTAACTAGCCTGTCCCTCCATGACAAAGCAGGTAAAACTAGTGGGTGGATATGGGTAAGGATTACATGGCCATTAGACTAAAATAACCTTGAAAGTTTTATGAATCCTATGAAATACTCCTAGTGAGAAAAAGAGCAGTAGCCATTTTGACCTGGCCATTTCTGCTGTTGGTCAATATTCTAAGTGTCGATTGGCTGATTCCTATTTTGGCTGGGACCTTTTGCTATAAATAGAGAACAGTTGTGTGGCTGGTTACACTTCTGTTCAGCTGCTGACTGCTGTGTTAGTCAAATTAACACCAACGGAGAGATAAAGGGAAGAGGAGGGAAGTTGTCTGGGACTGGAATTGAACTTTGCAAAGCAACCTTGATTTAGCAGTCAGTCAGCACTAGCCCCTTCCTCTTATAAATTCAGTGTGTTCACAATAAAGAACTCCAGATCTACCATATCTCATCCGATACCCATCTAAGTGTTTATGCTAAATCTTGGTAAGGTAATATTTTTCCATATCGTCTTGTAGAAAGGTAAGTTCACCTTTATAAGTTTGTCCTAATATCTGCATCCTGCCTCAATGGTGCTAATATCTAGACTGGTCTGTCCCAGACGGATCACCTATGAAATCTCGAATGTTAAGATGCTGAAGAACCAAAACACAAGTGCTTGCTTATTTATTTTTATTTATTTATTTATTTACTTATTTATTTATTTATTTTGCAGAAGGCAAGTGTCCCTATGCCCCTGATATGGGTAACAAGCCCCCCACCTCCCAAACTTATATATGCCAACTGCACTGTTGCACAAACACGGAGATGGGCAAACTCTCCTAAAACGAAACTAACAAAAAAAAATACTGCCAGTACACACTTAGAAATCAAACCAACAGTGGTTTCCTATGTCAAATAATGGCTGGCATTGTTTTCCTTGGCATTTGGTATTACAGAATATTGATACTCAAGCAATTTCATCTCAGGCATCTGTAGGTATCCCATACCTGAGTTATAACATCAGTTGTGCTTTGATGAGTTTACATTTTTACTATACTTGTATTTTTTTACTATACAAATGAATCACTACTTTTATTAGTCATATTTCAGCATGACTGAGTATTTCCATCTCAGACTCACCAATGAATGGAGCTGTGGGCAGCAGCACCGACTCTACATGGTGCCCTATAGGGGGAATAGTTGTACAGACCAACCGTTTTGGGCATCTGCTGTGGTGCGCAGTATCCTCAAGATAGGAGAACACGGATCACAGACTGTACACCATGGCAGGGCTAGCCACTTGACATTGTAAAATATGGCTCTAGGGGATTCGGTCATGCTGATTAATGTTGCCAAAAATGGGCATGGGTAGTTACCGGTGATAAGTGGGTTGAGGACCCGGCCTACTCTGACCCTTGCCAGGGACCCTTTCTAATGGTGGGAGGGGTATATGTGTCCCTATTGGCCAGTGTGTGCCCACCATAAAGCCCAGCAGCCCTGGGTCAATAAGCTATTGGCTGGTTGGTGTCTAGTTGCCCAGCCTGGGTTGCTTGGGATAGCTTTATTGAGCGAAAGCTGCACGTAAAACCAACCAACCTGCCAAACATGAACTGAGAATTGCTACGCTTAATGTAGGTTCACTGACAGGATGCAGCTTGGAAGTGGATGACGTGATGATACGGGGAAGACTGGACATCCTATGTATCCAAGAGATGAGATGGAAGGGCAGTGCAGCAAACCACTTGGCTTGCGATCTAGAGTTTACTACTCAGGAGAGGAACAGGCTAGAAATTATGTAGGAATTGTGGTGAGAGAGAGGCTTCAGAAGGCAGTAAGGGATATCATCAGAATTAATGACAGACTCATGGCAGTCAGACTCCAGTGTAATAATAGGGCAGTATTCATAATCTCAGCCTATGCCCCACAGCAGGGTTGTGATAGTGAGGACAAGAGTGCATTCAGACAGCAGTTGCAGGACCTACTAGATAAAGCGACAACATGAATTGGTGTTGATAATGGGTGACTTGAATACACATATCAGGACAGACAGAACAGGCTATGAGGACTGCCTGGGTCCACATGGGTGGGGCAACAACAATAAAGAAGGAGAGGCCATTCTAGACTTCTGTCTGGAAAATGGCTTGCTAGTAGCCAACACAAGGTTCAGAAAGAGAGACAGTCACAAGATCACATACAAGAGTAGTCAACATGCAACTCAGGTAGACTTTCTCCTAGTAAGGAAAAGGCACTGAGGTAGAATCCATGATTGCAAAGTCATCCCCAGTGAAACAGTCAACCCATAGCATAAACCACTAGTTGCCACAATCAGCTGCAAGCAGTGGTCAGAAAAGGCTCTAAGGTCAACAGAGACCAGGCTGAAGACCTGGAAGTTGGGAGGAGAGAAAGTACAATAGTTCAAGGAATTACTCAGGGCTCTAGCACCCTAAGAAGAGGAAGGAATAGGTGGAGTTGAAGAAGAATGGCAGCACCTAAAAACAGCATCTGTTAGGACTACAGAACAGATATGCGGTCGAGCCAGGTATGGAAATAAGGTACATAAGGAAAGCTGGTGGTGGAATGCAGAAGTCCAGGAAGTAATCAAAAGAAAGAAGGAGTGCAGGAAGAAGTGGGAGGCAGAAAAGACTGACCAGGCTAGGAAGGACTACTGGTTGGCTAACAAAGAAGCTAAGAAAGAAGTTGCAATAGCAAAGAATAGGGCATCAGAGGCACCCTACCAACTTCTGGAAAGTGACTCAGTAAGTGGCACAAAGAAACTGTATCAGGTTGCAAGACAAAGACAGAAACATAAAGAAGATAGTCAGACACTCATAAGAGATGCCAGCAACAACCTGCTCACCAGTCTAGAGGACATCAACGTGGATGGAAGAAGTATTTCCAGCAGCTTCTGAATGAAGAAAACCCCACAGAAGCTGTACTGCCCAAGAAACAGCCTATGATGAGAGAAGAAGAGGAGCCCACCCTAGAAGAAGTAAGAACAGCACTAAGGAAGATGAAGTCAGGGAAAGCAGCAGGCTCAGATGAGGTCACAGCAGATATGATAAAGATGCTGGGTGAGATAGGGGAGAATTGGCTCCTGAGGGTACTTATAGCAGTGTGGAGATAAAGGCGTATTCCAGATGACTGGAGAATAAACATACTCGTGCCAGTGTACAAGAACAAAGTGGACATCCACAACTGTGGGCAGTACAGAGGCAGCAAACTCCTATCACATTGCATGAAAGTTCTGGAGTGGGTGATTGATAAACGGATATGCAGAGTCATAGAATGTAAGATGGGAGATGAGCAGTTTGCATTCAGATCAGGATGCAGCACAATTGACCCGATGTTTGCAATGAGACAGATACTTGAGAAGAAGCTAGAGATGAGGAGAGTCCAATTGGGCATACCTAGACTTAGAGAAAGCATATGACAAGGTCCCAAGAAAGCTGATCTGGGCAGTACTGCGGTGGTTTGAAGTCCCAGAAACATTGGTAGAATTGGTGCAGGCTATGTACACGGACCCAATGACTCAAATACGAGCAGTATTCAGCCTCTCAGGGGAGTTCCCAGTGGGAGTGAGTGCACATCAGGGCTCAGCTCTGAGCCCTCTCCTGTTCATACTGGTGATGGACTACATTAACAAACAGGTTGGAGGGGACAGATCAACAAAGCTGCTGTATGCAGATGATGTGGCAGCACAGGCAGACTCTGAGCAAGAACTTCAGTGAAGGATAGGAGAATGGAATGCAAATCTGAAAGCACATGGGATGAAACTAAGCACAGATAAGATGGTGGTAATGGCAGCAAATTGGGGAAATCAGAAGAAGCTGAGAATAGCGATAGAAGGGAAGACAGTGGAACAGGTAAACAGCTTCAAGTATCTGGGAGAGGTAGCTGAGGAGAAGGGTAGTCTGAATGAAGAGGTCAAAGCTAGAATCAAAGGGGCTGCAGCCAACTGGCATAGAGTATCAGGTGTAGTCTATGACAGAAGAATGCCAAAGAAGCTGAAAAGTAAGGTGTACAAGACAGTGGTGTGACCAGTACTACTGTATGGTACAGAAACCTGGGCAGTAAAGGCAGAACAGTAGAAGAAGGTAGAGGTGATGGAAATGAAGTGCCTGAGAAGGGTGGTAGGATGCACACTGTGGGACAGATGAAGAAATGAGCACATAAGAGCAGAAGCCAAAGTAGCTCCAGTTGCAGAAAAGATCAAAGAGAACAGATTATGGTGGTTTGGGCCCATGTGTAGAAAAGCAGAAGACAATCTGGTGAGGAAGATTTGGGACAGTCAGGAAGAAGTTAAGAGGAAACGAGGACGTCCAGCAAAGAGGTGGATGGATTGTGTGAAAGAAGATCTGTGACAGTCAGGCATGAGTGTTGAAGAAGGAAGGGATGTGGCACTGAATTGCAAGAGTTGGTGACAGTTAACATGATACCCTGACCCCATGTAGAAAAAATGGGAAAAGGGAGGGCTGATGATGATGATGATTTCAGCATGACTGTAGCTTTGATTACTAATATGATCTTTAAACTTCCTGTTGATTTTTATTTTACATCACCTTTCACTGTGTACTGTACCTGTAATTTTCATAGAACTTTCGCACTTTACCTTCTAGTGGCTCTGATGTCATAGTTACTCACCCAGGACCTATTACTCCTATTGGCTGTAGGCAGCCCTACTTTGAAATTATTTTAATTAATTTAAATTAAATGAATCCTATCTATTTAATGAAAATATAAATAAATCTTTAATCCACTTAAATTAATTTAATCATAACCATTTAAGATTTTTTTTTATACTGATAGCACTTCTTAACATATTTTAGGATCAACATTTTTTAGACACAGCAGCCTTATTTCAAACCTCCACTAATGTGTCATTGTCATGTCAGGTCTTTCTGACCTTAACAACTTGCCTTTGCTATCTTTTTCACCTGTCACCTGGCCAACTTAAGCTATCTTATTTTTATCCTTTGTCCTCCCTTAGCCTCATTCTATCCATCTAGTGTTACTTTGTCCCTTGCCTATCTCTGCATCATGGGTTCTCAGTCTGTTGAAACTCCTTCTGTGACCAGTCAGCCTGCACTTGGAACTTCAAGGCAGTTTAGCAACTGCCTCATTTTTACCAACAACTACTAACTCTTTGTTAACACAGACACCGCAAGTGAGAAATTTAAATATGGTAACAATGCCACTAAATACCACTCCTGCACTGCACATCACTCCAACGCTAAATGCACCTATGCTGAAGTAGCAGACATGTTTTATACATCAGCCTGCTAGACACCCCATAAAAATGCCTTCTTCACTTACACGTACACCCACATCCCTCCAGCCATTCCTAGGAAGAGTCTTTAGGACTGCAAGCTTACACCCATAAGGCCCCCAAAGCTTGCAGCCTGCCATGGTAAAGTCCTAGTTATCGTGGACTCTGTAGTTAGGCACACAGATTCTACTCTCTTCAGAGTGAACAAGGAAATGATGCAAGTAAGCTGCCTTTCAGGTGCCAGAATTCATGACATCACTAGGTCTCTTACATCTCTGCACTATAAATACGATTATGACTTCATGGCTGCCCACATGGGGGTGAGTAATCTTTGGAGCTGAACCTGGGAGAAGCAGAGAAAGACATAATGAATCTCTGAAAGCATGTGGCTAAGCCACGTAAAACTTCAGACTTAAGCAGTATTCTTTCATCGCCAAGAGTGATACCAAGGTACAGAGACAAAATAATTGAGTTTAACAACTGGCTAAGTAATTCTAAAGGCAGCCATTGCTGGTAAGCATGGATCATGATGGCTCATAGACCATCCTTCTTTGCCAGGGTGCCCTACATCTCTCACCACATTGCTTTTACTAGCTAAAAGTAGGCAAAACCCATCTCTTTCGACATACCAGTGCAGCAAATTCCAATTCAGTCTACACAAGGGTGGCACTGCTTAACAATAAGAGTTTAAATAAAAAACATTCCTAAGTTTGAGGCTAACAGCACTCTATCTTTTTCTCTCTCTAGCTAGGTTTAGCACCTACTATACTTTCAGGCCCATGACGAAATGTGTAGTCATAGGAGACCCTTGTCCTTTCTTGTCAAATCCCACATGATGCCAGCCTAGAACTTCTTGAGGTGCAGACCACTGAAAACACCAATGTCATATTCCTGCAAGTTACAGGTCCTCTTTCATATCTCCTGATGACTGTGATATATACCTAAAATATTTGGAAAAGATCTCTATTAAATCCAATATGTCATGTTTAGGAGACTTCAACTACTCATTCATCACCTGACTAACATGTATAACCAATAACAGATAAGCACAACAGTTCGAAGATTTTTGTGTAATGTCACTTACATAGACCAAATTGTCAATTTCCTCACCAGAGTCATGAATCTTCTTGACGTGGTCCTTACTAATAGTGCTTGTTTGTACTCTTCTAAGTGTCTCCTCTTCTTTGGTAAAGTCCACTCACCTAGCTTTTGTGTTCTGTCTTAAAACTGATGCCACTTCCCCCTCGAACACTTCAAAATTTAGGGACAGCCTCAAAGCAATCCTCTTATTGTTTTCAGATGACCTCATCACATATTCCTAAAATCCAACAGGAAATTCTGGCATAAACATTTATGGTGGAGCTCTTTCATAACAAGAAAAAAAAGTATAACAAGAGGCAAAGACTTCTTGGCATATGTAAGTCCTTCTCCCTTTGCTACAAGAATGATAAAAAATGTCAGGCACTCCATTAAAAAAGTATAAAAATACATTCAAAATCAATTTAAGTAAATTAATAATAATAATAATTATTATTATATTTTAAGAAATAAAATTGAAACCAGAGATCCCTTCCAGCCTAGGTACCTTTAAAAATTTCCCTAAGAAAAACTACCTACTCCTAAGTGATACATTGACAAGCTTCAGATCCCCACCCAACCCAGTTACATCTGCTGACTATGTGGAAACATACACTATCTCACTAGATCAGCATGTAAATGGCTGCACTGATGCAGCTGTACCCTGTAGTAACAAGAACAGGGCAAACCCTACCCAAATAGTGCAAAAATAATATCAACAAACTTTACAATAAAAGGAAGAGAATTTTGACAAAAAGTAAGAAAAGTAATTCCCAGAATGAAAGATCCCTCATCACTGAAATAAACAAACAATGAAGAACTTAACATTTACCAAAGCCAAATTTGAAGCCAAAATAGGCACCCAAGCCAAAGACAATCACAAGGCCTTTTTGGTTATGTTTGTAATCTCAAAAGCACAGTGCAATAATGTGCTGAGCTGTTTGTGAACGGTTACCTATGTAATGTGCTGAGCTGTCTGTGAATGATGCTACTTATGTAATGTGCTGAGCTGTTTGTGAACGATGTTACCTACGTAATGTGCTGAGCTGTTTGTGATCAATGTTACCTATGTAATGTGCTGAGCTGTTTGTGAACTATGTTACCTACGTAATGTGCTGAGCTGTTTGTGAATGATGTTACTTATGTAATGTGCTGAGCTGTTTGTGAACGGTTACCTATGTAATGTGCTGAGCTGTCTGTGAATGATGTTACTTATGTAATGTGCTGAGCTGTTTGTGAACGATGTTACCTACGTAATGTGCTGAGCTGTTTGTGAACGATGTTACCTATGTAATGTGTTGAGCTGTTTGTGAATGATGTTACCTACGTAATGTGCTGAGCTGTTTGTGAACGATGTTACCTATGTAATGTGCTGAGCTGTTTGTGAACGATGTTACATATGTAATGTGCTGAGCTGTTTGTGAATGATGTTACCTACACTAAGACTGAAGATATAACGAAGCTACTGAATCATAAATTCAGGTCTAACTTTACCACCCTCTCTTTTCCCCTCCCATCCATCTGTCCCACAGATATACCTGAAACTGACTCGCCTCCAGATATCACACAAGACCATGTCCTAAAATCACTCTCAAAAGCTTAAAATACTGCATGAGCAGGTCCTGACAATATCCCTGTATTCATCTTAAATAACAAGAAGCACATTCTATCCACCCTTTTTAACCTTAGCCTCCATACATGTTTTGTACCAAATTAATACAGAACAGTTACAGTCATTCCCTTGAATAAGGGAAGACCTTCCATGGACCTAAGCAATTACAGAGCCATAAGTCAGACTAGTCACATATGCAAAGCCATGGAAAGACTTATCATGGAACTAATCAGTAAGGACATGGGGACCCTCCAAACACTGGATTCATCTTCGATTATCTTTGCAAGGGCCATGTAATGCTTACTCAACATGGTGGGCTTTTTTGAAACAGTCACCAAAGCAGTGGATGAAGGTAATATGGCGTGCACTGCAAACCTTGCCCTGTACAAAGTTTTTGATGCAATCCCCTACTCAGGCATAGTAGAAAAGCTAAATAAACTGAGAATAAACCCCTATATCACTCACTCCACAGAGACCAGTAACCAGTGGAGTCCTCCAGGATTCAGTGCAGGGACATGTCCTGTTTGGCATCTACTTCTCTGAAGTTGAAGCCAACACCAAAGGGCTCTGACTAAGTTTGCAGATGACTGCAAGCTAGGAGTATCATTAAATCCCCAAATGACTTAGCCATCCTGCAGGAAGGTTTGGCTCAAAAATAAATAACTGGTGGCAAAAACATGGGCTGAAACTAAATGCCAAAAAATGCATTATTTTGTCCTTTGGGTAATTATCCTTTATGAGGAACTACCGCATTGACGATATGGATTTGGAAACTTTTGTGGACAGTTACTTAACTTTCATCCAGCGTGTGTTCACTGCTGTAAGAAAGTCCTTCTATATTGTACAGCTTATAAACAACGAGATTGTACCTAGATCTAAGGATATCATTGTCCCCCTTTACTCAGCCTTCATTAGGCAAATCGTTTAATATAATTCCCCTTTTGTCGTGTATCTTTAACATATGCATGCAACAACTAGAACACTCACAGGAATGCCTTACTAAATGGATACAAAGCCTAAACAATACGTCCCACATTGACTGACTGAATGCCCTGTTGTTATACTTGGTATCCTACAGACTGTTAAGAAGTGACCTGTGCCTGGCATACAAAGCATCCTCCATCCTAATGCTGATGAACCTATTGCACATCAGCAAGTCAAAAGGCAGCATAAATACTCATCCTATGGATCTAAGCCTCTTCTGCAAAATCAACAGAACTGCTTGGAGGGAAAATTGTGACTCACAGGGGATACCACTGATCTAGAATAGACTCCCCATCCTCATAAAACAAAGCTTATCTATGTCCATATTTAACTACAACTTGGATCTATGGATGGTTAATAAAGTTTTTACCCCAGAACTACCCCCTGTAATACTAATGGACAGAGGCAGCTCCTAAATATTTTATTCCATGCATGGATCCCCTCAAATTATCTATGATATGATCCTGGTTATTCTCACTAGGGGGAATATATAATTATTGACTGTGGGATGGGTAAAGACAGTCTAACATCAAAAGGATAGGTTAATTCAAGCACTAAAATTGTCTCTTCTTAAAATGGAGCACAAGGGCAGCTAGCCTAGAAATTACCTATTGACCTATGAACCTGTAAATAACAGCCAGTACTGCTCCGAAATGGTATCTAATGGAACAGCTTATTCTGATCCTGAGAGCATAGCCAACATACTAGCTGACAAATTTAACTCCAATTTCACCTTGTCTCCTCATCATTCAGTTTCCCCATTGCCCACAAAATGATACCACACCCAAAAACATCACTCTTTACCAAGTCCTTTCTGCACTGCTTAAGATAAAGAATGTTGCGCCCACTGGCCTGGACAAAGTACCTGTCTGTCTGTCTCCTTGTAAGTGCCAAATATAGTTTAACCCTTTCTGGACCTATTTAACCTTAGCATCTCCACTGGTTACATGTTTGATGTTCCAGAAGTGCCATAGTGGTACCCTTACACAGGGGTTGCACTGATCTAGGCAACTGCAGACCCATAAATTTCAGTAGTATCACCTGTAAAGTCATGCAGAGCATCATAATTGTGGTTGCAAATAAATATATTGGGAACCTACAGTGCATCAATCTAGATCAATTTGGCTTTACCAAAGGCACATTCTGTCAACTTAATCTAATAAGTTTTGTTAATAGGGTCAGAGAAGCCATGAACATGAGCCACTCTGACCACACAACCTAGGTAGACTTAGCGAATGCCTTTGATTTGCACTGTAATACTTTGTAGCTTTTCTCCCTAGGCCTCTGCTGAAAATGGACTGCTGCCCAGTCTGACTTTCCTGATAATCAAATGTCAATAAATAATAAATAAATAAATACAGTCTCCATGCCACTCATCTAATCCTTAGCCTCTATATCGTCCAGTGGATAAGCAGCTGCCTACCCGACCAGACTTGTACAATGGTTGGAGTTACCTTTTTCACAAAAAGAATGTTACTAGGGGTGCTTTGCTGGGCTCCATCTTGTACCTCCTTTTAGTTGGCATCTCTTTTTTCTGATATCAAGGTGGAATTTAAAGGGTTATGTCTGTATTTGACATCTCTTTTTTCTGATATCAAGATGGAATTCAAAGGGTTATGTCTGACTAACTTTTGTTGAAATTAGATGCTTTCATATTGTTCTCTATGAATGCTCACTTACTCCAACAACGGCTTGATCAGGCTAACACCCAGTGAATTGACCATGGGCTTAGGTTTAATGTCACAAAATGTAGTGTGTTTTCATTTGAGAAGCAAGTTTTCTCTGTCCCGTAGCATATTAAGGACACTCCTCTGATCACCGTGTTTCAGTCTTAGTCAGGAAATTGTCCTATCTGGCACAGTTAATTTCCACAAGTATTTCCTGTAGAAGTAAGGAAGTCATAATTATTTTCACTACATCCACACTCAGGTCTGTCATCAGTTACAGTGCCTCCTGTGATATGGATCTCTTCAAAATCTTGCCCAGCTAGAAAGACTCCAAAGATTCCAAACCAAAAAAATATATATGTGTATATATTAGATTAAACCCCTTAAACTACCCGGAAAGATTAAAAGTCTGCTAACTACATTCCATCTCATACAGAGTCCTGCACAGTGACCTGAGCCTAGTTTCCATTCTGTGAAGGACCCTGTACTGATTGATCTTTTTCACCTGTAGAACACTTGCAACAAAGAACTTCAGCACACAGATAACACCTTCTGGCATTATAGATTTCTAGCGCAATAAATGAATGTTGACAACTGAATGGGTATTCATAAATTTATTTCTGAGAAGTGTCATGCAGCTGTTTTTCATCAGGGCAGTTAATGCTTCACTTTATTCACCTCACACTGGCTCAGCTTCTCATTGGTCGTGTAGACCTCGTGTCTATTAAATATCCATGCTACCATGTAAACCGACATCTACAAACAGCTGTTTAAAACACAGAGCTCTACAATGAAACAGACTGGAGGAAGATGCCTGTGTGCCAGTGGGCATAATTAAGAGAATTCAGGGAATGCAGTTAATAAATGTTATTGGTTGTTGCTACTTTAGGTTACAGTGAGCCCAGTTTGCAGTTCTCCTCAACACCACTTCAGAATTCTGGAATGTGCATTATTTTATGATCTTGAAGTAAAGCGAAGTTATAGGTACACGTACAAATCCAGAAATAAAATAGTTTTTATTCTTGTTACCTGACGTTGCACCAGGAATGAAGGTTTAAATGGTAATCAGACAGAACACCAGAGTCACAAGAAGTTCAAACACGCCCAAAATAAAAAATGTAACCATCTCTCCTAAAATTCCTCCCTCCCTTGCTCTTTTTCTCCCTCATATTCCTCTTTATTACTTCCTTTACCTCACTAATATTATCTGTCCTTTCTTCCCGTTTATCTTACTGTACTCTTCTACTGTCCTTTAGACCCTTTTCATTTACTCTTTCCAGTAACCTAATACTTGTTTTTCTTTCGGCTTTTCCCAGTTAGGGGTCATCACAGCAGAAGTCCGGTCCGCTAATGATTGGCAGTCGATTTTTACTGTGCCAATGTGCCAGCCCGACGCCCAACCTTCAACCAAGGCACGCGCATTCACACATGTCTTTCAAACGCCACTCGACCGCGGGGAGGACATGCAGACTCTACACAGAAGGCACTCCAGCCAGGAATCGAATGGAGAACCTCCTGCTGTGAGGCGACAATGCTACCACTGCACCACATTGGCTTTTCAGTAACCTAATACTATATTCCTTTATACCAACTCATTTTTCTTCTACCACTCTCTATACCCCACTAATTCACAGTCCCTAGTAATCAAATATTTTTTCTCCCTACTCCCTCCTCTACCTATCGCTTCACCTCACACTATTATTTGTAAAACTTACTTATATGTCACTAACACTAAACCACCTATAGCACTTCTGAATCTTAGCTACCTTTGCCTGGACCAAATGCTCATCTATACTCACCCCTAACTTGTAGTCCCTCACTTACTGACATTTCTTCTTGCACTACATTTGTTCATCTGTCTTTAACTTTTCCTTTATACCTTTTGATACTAACTTCTGTTATTCTTCACTTGCTTAATCAGTACCATGAATATGTTTTTTTACTATGATTCTATCAGCTGTATAACTTGCCCTTTTTAATTTTAAGCTTATATATTTTGTAATGTGGACCTGTGAATCATTATTCAGAACTGATTTTTTTTTCTTTTTTACTTCCAAAATGTGTACTTTTCTTTTTATACTTGTATAATTTTGTAGTGTGGAGCTTTACTCCCCAGGCCTCTACTGAAAAAAGGCACAAGCTTAAACAAACTAACCCAGTCAACAAATGTCAAATAAACAAATAGACATGACAGAAAAGTTACAGGATGACTAGAGTACCCCCCTAAACTTGATGACTTTAGGAAACACAATTGCATTTTGAATTTTCATAGATATCCCATGTCCAGTACTGAAGAGTTGATTGAGAACCTAGGGAAAGCCAGATACATGATAACACTAGACTTGATAAAGTGATATTACCAGATACCACTTATCCCTTCTGCCAGAGATAAAAAAGGTTTTGTAACCCCTGGTGGTCTAATTCAGTACACAGTATAACCGTTTGGCTTATGTGGAACACCAGCTTGATTCCAGAAGCTGATGGATAAAATGCTAAAGGCTCTCTCCTTCGATGCTGTGGTATATGTGGATGACATAGTCATTTATTCAGAGGACTGGAAATCTCACTTAACAAAAGTGCAGGCCGTGTTAGAACCCGTAAGACAGTTAGGCTTAATTATAAATGCTAAGAAAGTAAACAAGGAATGGTGATATTAAAGTAGTTTTGCATTACAGGAAGACGGATGAGAAGACTTTAAAAAACAGTGGTTATAGAAACAGCCCATTGTGTCCAATAAGAGGCAGCAGTTGAAGGTTTTTCTTGGGCTACTTATTTATATGTACAAACTAGCTAAATACTATAGGAACTTTGTGACTATTGCCTGTCCTTTAACAAATCTCACAAAATGGAAGGCTCCTCAGAAGGAGTAATGACCTCGTAAGATGGATAGAGCTTTTAATGGTCTAAAAATGATCCTAAGTTCTAAACCTGTGAAAGTAACTCCTGATTTTACTAAAGAAGTTGTACTACATACTGACAAATCAGAGGTAGGTTTGGGGCATTACTATCCAAAGATATTCAAGATAAAAACTCCCGGTGTTAGCACCATGGAGTAGAAGGATAAAGCCACTAAAGCATGGGCCCAGGTAACCCGGGTGTGATTAGTGGCTCAGTCATCTAAGGCTCTGGTGTGGAAGAATGGGCATGTCCATCCTGTGAATGGAAGGTGTGAACTTGGGCATGTCCCTTATGCTAGATCTCAGGAGGCTGGAAATGCAAGTGAGGGTGAGTCATCAAAGAGGATGGACAATATGCCAGCACTCCTCACTGCATTACTGTCCCAGCAAGAGTCACAGATGTGCACATGGGAAGAGGAAATGTTTAGGGCATGCAAGTAAAACACTCCTCAGCAGCAATGTAAAACTGCACCAGGGTCCTCAATCTCTTCAACCAGACCTGGACCTGGGTCAGGGAAGCCCAGGGGAGGCTAGCATGGGTTCAATAGATAGACCCACTGAAAAAGGGAGAAAGTTGAGTAGCACCTCATTTGCTATAGCAATGGAAAGTTGAATAATGGAGAAAGGATATTTTCTACCACTGAAAGAAAGTGTCTAACTATATATTGGACCTTGTAGACCTTGAAGTACTATTTGTTAGTCAGGTACTTTGATTTGGTAACTGATCATGCTGCATTGCAATGGTTATAACATAAGTTATGGTGAACCACAGGCCTGGCCTAGCCAATAGGAATGCTGCTATGTTGTTGAGGGCCTGCAACCCATGTTTTTTAGTCTAAAAGCCCTGGTTTGGTGACTATTGGAGGGTAGTTGTAACAAGTTAGATCTAAAAAAATGGGTAGTGTGACTTTAGAATGTGTACTGCAGTATGGAATGTGAGAATATTCTCAGACCAGTTAGTCAGGCAAACACTACGTATTAGCCAGGTAACAAAGCACTGATTACTGATTAATCTTGTATTAAATCAACTAGCTTGGAGAGCTGGAATCAGGAAGTTTGTTCCCCAACTGAAGGTTTAGAAGGGGTGCCTAGCAGATCCTAGAGCTGTAGAGTGTGAGAGCCAAGTCAGACATAACTTGTAGACTATAGTTGGAAGAATCATCTTAACTAAAAAACAAATACTGGGGCCTGGTTAAGGCCTACGACCTGAGACATTTAAAGGCAGCCTCTTAATAAGAGGCTGTGAATGACTGCAATATTGCTGGCAGAAAAGAAAAAATATCACAAGTGCTGTTATATTTTGTTTCAAGCTAAGAGAGCAACTATTTTGAGTTTTCTGTAACTTGGTAAAATAATAAACCTGTGTTTTTATAAGCCCTACCTCCAATGTTTTCTTGGACTTTCAATACTTATATTCACGGTAGGGTCTCGTGGTGACTCATTAGTGAATTAAGCTTAGAAGAGCCTAGTTTGTATCTGTTCTACATAACACATTGGGTTTCTGAACTGTCAGTAGCTGTGTAAATATAAAGAGGAATTTTCACAGATTTTGAATGTTAACTTATGCCGATCTCCATACATACCTCTCAACTGTCCAGATTTTCACAGAATGTCCAGATGTTTGCCTCAAAATTGCAGTCTGTTCCTTGTAAAATTTTTGGTTTTCTGGCAAATCACTGGGGTGATCTGAGGAATGAAGTTAGTAAATAATGTCATAGATTTGAGTTTCAGACTTCATATACTTTAGAAAATACATTTTAATATATATACCCTGTTATTCTAGCAACTTTATAAGTTTATAAGAGCAATATTTAAAATCTGTCCCTATTTTTACGCCTTTGTACCCCTATTATGTCACGCTTTGTCCAAATTTTTTGGGCAAAGAGGTTGAAAGGTATGTCTCCACATCTGTCCTGAAATATGTTTACTTCTAGCCAAATCATCTTGTAACTTAGATTAGCTTCTCAATGTAGGAAAATTAAATTTCCACGACCACATGGGAAGGTTGCTTATTTTGATTCTTCTCTTTTAGTTATATAGAAATTCCATTTTGAGCATTTTAGCAATCAGGCTGAGTCTGGGAATGATCTTACTGGTTTTCACTTTAGGGCTACAGGTTATGATCATGAAAGTAAATTGCACTTTTTATTTATATGTACTTGTAGTAGTGCATTATAGATATGAAGACATCATATGTTCATTTTATGAGTTTAAATCTGGATATCTGGATATCTGGGTGCAAAATAACTCCCTTAATTTCTTGATGTGTGTGCTAATGTTTATATCTTCGTGTCAACTGTAATGTCAGTTCTGGTTTAATCGGCTAGAATTTCTACAATACTAATGTTATGACTTCAGTTTAGAGTACCAGGCAAATTTTGCCTTTTTTACTCATTAGCAGGTAGTCACAAACACACAACTACAATGTTGGCTGCAGGTAAAGCAGAATGTGATCATGGAATATACTAATATAAATAAACCAGCAGCTGAAATGTGAACTTTTGAGGTTTTTCGTTTTGCTGTAAATTTTCCTAGAAGTCATCAGAAAGGTAAATGTGGACTCTGTAAATGTAATTAGACATATTTTTTTTCTTTCTTTGTTCTGGGTTTCTTCCTTTAATCTAAGTAATTAATGTATCTCAGATCACTGACAGGAGATAATTTTTGCTGTTATACAGATATATTTTAAAACAAAGATTCATGTGACTGAAAATTCCTGCAAACCAAAGATGTCCTGATGTGTATACGTTTAGCTGTAAGGTTTATGTTACTTGGTAATATTTTATTTGAAGGTTCTGTGGTATTTCATCAGTCTCAGCTAGCTTCATTAAGACTTTGCAGGCTTAGGTCCAGGGGAAGGCGGTATTTATTAATGGGTTTCTTTTCACATTGTTTTCAGGGGTTTCAGTTTCAGACTAAAATCCAAAGGGTCATTTAGTATTGCTAACATTGTACAGATATCAATAATGCTTATAATTATCAAATTCCTTTCATGTGGTAGGGGGCAGGTAGCCTTTAACTATTCCTACTATAACCGTCTTTAATTAGAGACTATTCCTACTCTAACCGTCTTTAATTAGATTAGGTATTGAATTATCATATCAATGGGTGACATCTGAATTAAGAATATCAACGTGGAACTTGCTTGGCATTCAGGAGTTAGTACAAAGAAAACTCTTCTGACATTTATTTTATAATCTGACAATAACTGTGTATTTAACAGAAGCGACACTAATATGCTTCACAATTTGACACATAAAATGGGTACATTTTATATTTGATTCAGAGGTGTCAGTCAGTAGATCTGGATTAAATATTTCAATTTTATAAAATGTTTTTTTTTTCAGAATATTGCAGGCTCAAAAAGCTACCACAGGGAGATATGTAATTATCAATTGTTTAAGTCCTGTTTTGACTCATCATTTCATCATGGTCTCAAATTATTCCCAGTGCAAGCTTCTTCAGCCACCTATTTTAGATTTTGTCTTCTTATGGAAACATGAAACAATGATTTTTATTTCAAGACAACCTAACACCGGGTTTAACATTCAATAAGCATGGGTATTCTGTAATCTATAATTGGTTATATTCACAACTACTACTTGATAAAGAACAAATTATAATGCAAATTCACTATCAGTTTGAGGAAAATGTAGATAGCTGCATTCTATATATTAGACTGTATCTTTTTTAAGGTTAGAGTATTTTTTTGATTAACAAAGTATTATAATTTCAAAACTATAAGCAGGAAAAATCTAATTTCTTCAGTCTTGCATATCTCAGATCAATGGTGAAGTTGATTATTAATTTAACTGTAATTTAATAATGGTACAGAGTTTCAGCCTTCTAATCATTCCATATCTGAAGCAAAATAGGTCAAACATAATCTTGATTCAATAGCAATCTCTTCAAAACCCTTGTTCAGCTTAATTAAATTGGCCATAGTTTAAACAACATTGCTTCAGCCAAAGAAAATGACATTCTATATGTAGAGTCCAAAGATATTCTTTCAACCTTTTACCAAACTTCTAAGTGAGCATTTGCTTTTAAAAATCACATATAAGGGCATCAGCTGCATAACATTTTCCAGCTGCCAACCATATTTTGATCGTTTAAAGAATAAACTTAAGTTGATCTTTTTCTTGGAGGAAGTCCAAGATGTAATATTACCCCTTAAATCAGTCAAAGCTCTGGAGCCAGATGGTTTCAATATCTCATTCCACTCTTCTTCTTCTTCTTTCAGCTTTTCCCGGTTAGGGGTCGCCACAGTGGATCAGCTGTCCGCTCATGATTGGCAGCAGGGTTTTTACAGTGTCGAGTTGCCAGCCCGGCGCCCAACCTTCCACAGAAGGCACACACACGCACACACTCATACCTAGGACCAATTTAGAGTGTCCAATCCACCTACAGCATGTCTTTGGGATGTGGGAGGAAACTAGAGCACCTGGAGGAAACCCACATGACCAGAGGGAGGACATGCGGACTCCACACAGAAGGCACCCCAGCCGAGGATCGAACCAGAGAACCTCTTGCTGTGAGGCAACAATGCTAACCACTGCACCACCGTGGCCGCCTTTCACCACCGTGGCCACCCTAAATTGAAAATGATGATCTCCTATTCTTTTCTGTTTAGTTGTTTCAAACCATTTGATATCAGAGACAAATACTTAAACCAAATGAGATTTTGTTTTTTTAAACTTAATTTGGATACTTTTCTCATTAAAACTTGTCACTCCATTTCTTTTGTTAACCTTGACTTAAAAATGTATTGTACCACTTTAGCAAAGAGAATTAATTTTCTAGCTGGTCAAGTTATTTCCAATTTTCAGTCTAATCTTATGCAGTCAAGACAAACACAGGATAATAGCATCTTTCTGGAACTGGTTTTATAGCATAATGGACATTTGGACAGCAAACACATGGTTTTACTAAGATGCAAGCATGGCCTTTGACTATGTCCTTGTCATTTTCTTTTTGCTACATTAAAGATATTCCAGTCTCTATATAGTTATATAAAAGCTATCAAAATTTTATACAATTCAGTAAATACATGCCTAGTTGTCAAGGAAAGATTCTCTTCTATCCAGATCTTGATGAGTGCAAGGCAATAGTGTCCTTAACCCTCTGTCTGTTAATCTCTCACTAGAATCGTTATTTTCAAAAAATCTCTAGGACCCAAAACTTATTGGTATAAACAATTACAAGTTATATGCTAATATAACTTCTTTTGTGGATGATATTCTATTGTACTTTTAAAATCCACCCAAAAGTATTCCCTAGTTATTTTATATTATAGATGCCTACAGTACCGCATCAGGTTATAAACAAAAAGTTGGCAAGGTGAGGTTATTTCTGATTAGCAATACAAATGACTTGATACGTCCTTCTTTGGTGGTAAAAATAAACATACCTCTGATTAAGTTTACATATTTAGAGGTAAAGCACAAATGTTTGTACCAGTTTAAACTAGCTGCATAAGCACTATAGGAACCAGGTAGAGACATAAGCACTATAGGAACCAGGTAGAGACATAAGCACTATAGGAACCAGGTAGAGACATAAGCACTATAGGAACCAGGTAGAGACATAAGCACTATAGGTACCACGTAGAGATATAAGCACTATAGGAACCAGGTAGAGACATAAGCACTATAGGAACCAGGTAGAGACATAAGCACTATAGGAACCACGTAGAGATATAAGCACTATAGGAACCAGGTAGAGACATAAGCACTATAGGAACCACGTAGAGATATAAGCACTATAGGAACCAGGTAGAGACATAAGCACTATAGGTACCACGTAGAGATATAAGCACTATAGGAACCAGGTAGAGACATAAGCACTATAGGTACCACGTAGAGAGAATGGGAGTGAGCTACCAATGTCAGCTCACCTATCCTATGTGAAGCAGCCTGAATTACTGCAATCACAGCAGGAAGAGCCAGGCAAGCTGACACTGGAACAGGTATGCTACCTGGTCTGAAAATTGCACCTAAAGGGAAACACTCATGGATCTCTAAAGATAACCACATTAGGGCTTGTAAGACCACTGTAGGGGGATTAAATAGGGCATACCCATTCCCTGGTAACAGTATGACATTGCACCAATATTGGCAATCTCCTCAATGGGCTTGGACATGAGTCAGGTAGAGCCCAGGAAATGCTAAGGTAGGGTCAGTAGCTGGTGACAGGTGACAGTCAGCTTTATGGAATGAAGAGAAAAAAATGATGTATGTTGCTTTGTTTATTTATTTATTTTATTTATTCATTTTCAATTTGGTTACAGGGAAAGTCCAACTGGACACAAGTCCTTTTTTAACGGAGGCCAGGGGAGAAATGCTCCACGTATAACAAGTGGTTACTACAATTTCACATTTACAGCTCATTATACAAGAAGCGATTAGTAAAATACAATATTACATGTACAGTAGGACATTTAACATGTATGTGTCAAATATAAATTTTGTTAACAAGTCATTTGACAGAATTGCATATATAAAAGCATGGGATGTAGCATATTAGGCTGTCTAATTAAACAACAATTATTCAGCAAAGTATATTGTTAGTAGAATAACACACCTCAGTTATCTCTACATAGAAATGGTAAGAGTGTTGGGAGGAGGAGAGAGCTGGTAATAATGAGATGTGCCAGATGAAGAGGGAGTATTGGCATAGAGTAAGGAAGGGCGATTACTGTAAGAGAGTCAGAGGAAGAGGAGGTAGAGTAGCTATGGAGGAACACGTGGTTAGCTGCTAGAGGGAGGGTGGGGGGATGGGGCCCTTTATTTACTTGAATTTTGATGCTCATAGTTTAGAATCAGGACTGACCTTGACACTTGGAATTGACTCATATTTAGTCTTCTGGTTAGATCTGGCATTTCTGTTTCTGTAATAACTGGATTTTGCACGTCCCATCTGATTTATTTAAAACAGTTAGTTAAACACAATTAGAAGAATAGCACCCTTAATATAAATGTAAATACTGTCTCAGGCCTAAAAGTAAAGGAAGCCTTAAATTCCCTAGCTTACAACTTTTCTTCACATTATATAGGCTGGTAAAACTATTTAGAATTTCATGTCACTGTGAGTTACATTCAGATAATATCTGTTTCTGGATTCAAATAAGCAGATAATCAATACGCAGTTTTGGCTTCTCCTTAAAATCAATTCCTCTGATGGAGAAGAAATCATATATTTTCCAAAATTCCCATTTATATTAAGCTCCTAGGTATAGGTGCTCATCATGTCCTCAGGAAGCTTGACTTAAAGTAATCGCTTCTTAGAGAATCTAACATTTTAGTCAGTAATAAACATTTGAATTTGTCACAGTTTCCAAGATTACAGCTTTACCTACCTTACATTAATGAAAATAATGTAGGATTATCAACCAAAGTACTGAGGAATCATTGTAAAATTTAGAAAAGTGTCATTCCACATTTAAATATTATAAGTATTGCTGGTGCTAAATTATCCTCTTTTTAGATTTCATCCAAAAAATTAAAATATACTGCTCTGTGGTTCTATTACATAGATAAAATGATTTTATGGCTTTTCTTTACAGCTCAATAGTCAGCTCTTCATATTACGCAGATATGCATATTTCAAAGTCCTAATTAATGTCCTTCCTCTAATGGAGCTCTGGCAGTTTGCACTATACTTCCAATGGCCGGAGCCTACATTTTTTGATAGAATCAAATTATAGCCTTGCATTTCAAATAAATGTTCATATGCCTGGAACCATAGGAATTACTAAAGGAGGTTAAATGGCAAACCCTTAAGTACATATTGTTTTTATAGTGATATTATTCTTTAGGTTCTAGGTCATAAACTAGATTTTATAAATCACATAAAACACAGTAAAGGCAGTGACTATTAAGTTTGTAATGTTTTGTAAACAACTTACAATATTTCAGCAACCACTCAGTTTACACACATACTGTTTGCCTGAGCATTGTCAGTGGCACAACAAATAGCACAGTCACCTTTGGTGCAGAAGGCTTTAGCTTCTATTCACATACCAGGTACATCAATTACCGACTCTGTAGTTCGGCAAAAGGGGGCTGCTGCATTACTGAGTGTACCATCCTTTGTAGAAGATAGTAAACTAAGATCCCATCTGCCTGAGTTAGTGGTAGCTCAGGTGGATGTAAAAGATCCCACGGCACTTATCAAAAAGACTATGGGTCATATATTCATAAAAAGAAGACATTACCCACAAAATATTTGCATATTTACAAAATTACAGTTCTCCACCTCCTTTTTTTTTACTTCTTGTATATCCATGCTTTATTATGTCAAGATTTTATCCTTATTGGACCCCCACCCTTTCTCTATAACTACCATCTGATTTTATTCAATATCACTGCAAAATCAGTTTTCCATTGAACACAATATCATTTATCCTTGAATTCCATATAATCCATATAACATAAAACAATGTTTTATCTATTCTTTTGACATATTCTTTACTTCTATTTTTATAATGTCCATAGTTAATAATGTCCATATTTAGCTTATCCACTTTTGTATATATTCAAAGAAATCTTATTTACATACATTTTCTATAATTTCACTACTATTTTACATTTTATAAAATGTGTTTGGTAGTTTACTTTTCCTTACAGTATAGACATATTCTTTCACTTTTGTTTTTATATGGCATGTTCCCTTTCAATGGTAATTTATCTATTACCAGTATCTATCCACAAAAAAAATCTTGGCATTTACCTTTTTTATTACACCATTTAGTTCTTATTTTTATAATTTTAATTTTATATTCTGCGAGCTTTTCCCATGGTTTGACAAAATAATATTGCGTCGTTATGTCATCATACCATATTTTTCTCTCCTTTTCAATTTCAATTTTTTATTTTCCGTATTAATATTTTATCCAATGACATTTCGCTTCTTCATTTATACCTTATTTTTGTCTTTTACTCCTTTTTGTGATATCCCAAATGTTGTCATACTTACAGCAGCCACTCAAATTACACACATACTGTCAGCAGTATTTGGCAGTGTTGTTTATTTACATACAAAATTCCTCTTTTAATGGATTCAGTCTAGAACCCAATATAAATGAAAAAAATATTTGCAATATTTACTTTTCATATACCATTGACAACATAAATATACTTGCTAAATATCTGTTTTTCCCATTAAAATTGAATTTATCAAATGAACCTTTTTCCTAAATGATAATCGGTATGTTTTTCAGAAAAAAACACATTTCTTTTAACTTTATATTATTTTTCCCAGCATTTTATACTTACATTCTCATTCCCAATTTTTTGTACCCAAGACAGAGATTTCATTCATTGTAAAATGCAGTCCCTTTATCTTAAGCACAGCTCCAACTCCTTTACTTTTCTCTTTGTTTAAAGTTATCCCTATTGCTTCTAAACACTCATTTAAGTAAAATATTATTTCTTTTATCCACATCTTGTTTTTTCAATTGCTGTAATATTATCTGCATAAGTTAACAAAACTGGAATTCTTTACCCTTCAGGCATTATGTACCCTGATTCCTGCATTTTATAATTTACTTCACATGCAATCACATTCATAATTTTTATTTATTTTTTTTAATTTATTTTATTTTACATTTGTTGACCGGGATAGTCCGACTGGATGCATGTCCATTTTCAGCGGAGGCCCGGGGAGAAAAGCTCCAAGGGTAAGCAGATACAGCATTGCATAATACCAGCATTACATAATACAAACAGACTATTTACAGAGATTACATAAGTAAGCAAGTTAAACAAGTTCCACAGTTTAGAGTTAATCCCGAGCGTAAATCAGGATTAAATTAAATTACACAGTAAACTGGTTAACAGATTTTTGCACATTCTAGAGAGAGTTAGCCAGGCTTGATACAGTGACATAGCCAGTTAAGTGACAAATGCTGTTTGAGTCTAGTTTTAAATTGACCTAAGGTGGAAAGTAAGGTAATATCAGCTGGAAGAGAGTTCCAGGATCTACTTACAGAGTTTGCAAAGAGAGAGTCACCGGCTGTGTTATTAATTTTGCTAGTCTAAATGAGTAGTTTGTTGGAGGATCGAAGCGGTCTAGGATTGTTATAGGGGGTGATAATATTTTTAAGTGCAGGAGTATTGATTGGATTATAGAGGATTTTATAGGCCATAATCAGTTGGTTATACTGGATTAGGCTGGGTAGTTCAAGCCACCCAAGCTGATTTAGACTGATGCAATGATGTGTCCTAAATGGCAGCCCAGTGGCAAACCTGGTAATGTGGTTGTAGCAAATTGAGAGTTTGTTAAGGACAGTCTTGTTTAAATTTGAGAGTAGAGGGGATGCATACAGAAGGGTTGAAAGATTGTGAGAGCGAGCTATGGCAATTTTAGCTGGAGGGGTTAGGAAGGCTTTTATTCTGTAAAGTGACCCTAGTTTTTTATTGATGGTTTTGATAGTTTGGTTAACATGTAGGTTGAATTTTAGATTATTATCTATGATGACACGTAATAGTTTTGTAGAGGGGTCAGGGGAGATTATTGTGCCATCTTTTGAATTTATGGTAAAGGTGAAAGCGGTAGACCTACGTGTTGGTGAAAATAACAGCATTTTAGTTTTTTTGGGATTTAGGATCAGACGACTTTCAGAAAGCCAGTTTTCTATTGTATTAAAGGTGGTCTGGGTAGCTGACCATAACTCTATGGAGATGTGGCCGAGCAAATCAGAGTAGAGTCATCAGCATAATGGATACAGCTGACTTTTGGGATGACAGTATAAAGGTCATTAATGAAGATGGAGAACAGCAAGGGCCTTAGTATAGAGCCTTGTGGTACTCCAAGGGTGTTAGGTAGAAGGTTAGAGAGTTTGTTCTGCCAGAGGACAGCCTGCTGTCGACCATTCAGGTAGGATTGAAACCACTGAAGGGCTCTAGTACGTAGACAGAATGTTTGCAGGGTGTGGATTAAAAGTTGGTGATCAACCATATCGAATGCCTTGGAAAGATCCAAGAAGAGGGCTGAGGATGTATAATTATTGTTGCGATTATGGTTTATGGTGTTGGTAAAGGCTAGGAGGGCTGAAGTAGTCCTGTGATGAGGACGAAAACCATGCTGAGTGTCTGCCATAAGGTGATTCTGGATTAGGTGGTGCATGAGTTGTCTATGAATACATTTTTCCATAATCTTTGCATGTGGAGAGAGTATAGCTATTGGCCTATAATTGGAGAATTTAATTAAAGCAAATAGTATACATCTCATTGGACATCCCTATCATACGTCTGTCCTGATATGCACCTTTTTACTTAGGCAACCATTTACTAAATTGTTTGCTGTATTATTTCTACAGGTAGACATACATAATTTCCTGATTTTCTCACTTATATTATACTCTTTCATTGTTTCCCATAAAATGCCATGTCCTATTGTGCCAGATGCCTTATTAATATGCCCTATCATAAGTTATGCTTCTTCTATTCTGTTTATATTATCCACAATCTGTCTTACTGTTATTACAGTTACTGATATCCCTTCCCCTTTATGCTGTATATACTTGTCCTCCATAACATTTTCATCTTCATTTCAAGTCTGTTCTGTATTATTTTCATAAAAAAAATAACCATTATTATTCAATACTATCGGTCTCCAGTTTTTCATTATATTTGTTTATTCTTTCTTACAAATAAATGTAAGTATTCCACTACATAATTCTTTGTAAATGAAACATTCATTTAACCATTCATTCAAATATTCAAATATTCCTGTTGCCATTTCATTATTTTTTGTACATTTCATATCCTATTTCATCTTGTCCTGCAGCTAATTCTATATTCACTTGCCCTTATACTCTATCTAGCTCCTGTATATAAATCTCTTTTTCAGATTCTTTATTTTCTTGTTCTGAAAACTTTTTTACTTCCCATGTTGCCTTCAGTTTCCTCTTTTTTCTTTAAACATGTGTGGTATATTTTCTACTACTAGAGTCATAATTTGTACCTGAATTATTTCTGTTTTTTTTTCTGTCATTGCACTACTACCTTTTTTACTATTCTATTTAAATATGCCTTACTTCTTCTCTCTTCCCTTGTAAAAACTATCTTTATTTAAATAATAAGTCTTTAATTTTCTCTTGATTTTTTCTATATAATTCTTTTTTTATCAAAAAACTCCTAATTATCCCACTGCATCTTTGTGTACATTTTTATACTTTTGATATCTACTTTTCTTACATTATACTGTCATTATAAATAACATTTTTATATTTAATCTTTAAAAACATCCACCATTCAGATAATTTTTTTATAAAATGTTCTCATCATAAAATGATCCCTCCATGGCTGTACTATTATTTTTCCTTTATCATCCCATGTTTTCTCATTTATCCTTTTTATTCCTTTGCCTATTTTATATATTCCTTATTTGCTTTTATCTATATCAGTATTGCTAGATGATCTGAAAAACTGTTTGTCTTTCCCCTAAATTTAATCCTTCTGAGATTATGAAATAATCAATTTCAGTTTTATAAACGGCCCTTCTGTAACTCCATGATTTTTTATCCCAGAGCATTAATTTACCAAATCTCAGAACTTCTAACATTTTTCTTATATTGTTAACTTTCTTTTTATGTCTCACTCTTAAATCACAATTAAAGTCCATTGTCACTATAATATTCATAAAATCTGGTAAAATAAACTTTGTGTTCCTCTTTCTTTACAAGTAACATAAGCATATAATTCTGTAATTCTACATATATGCTCTTTCCATTTTAAATCCACAATAGCTAATCTTCCAATTGTTACAAAAGTTATATCTAATATTTTTACTGTAATTTTACAAAATATTCCTATTCCAGAGCACTGGTCATTTCCAAGTTCCAGATTATCTTACCCCACATAATTCTTTGTTTGTAATCTTCATTCACTTGTGAAGCCTATCATATTTATTGGGTCTATGTTCACTTAACAAAATAAAACAAAACGCGAATGGCTAAACCATGAACAGGAAACAGTGAATGCAAACATTACTGAACAATGACATCTATGAAAATAAATACATTAAATGTCCATAGTCAGCCAACATCACGAATACAACCGACTCACCTCCCTTACTGTATATACCAACTCCAAGATCGCAGTACAGTTGGGAATAGGGCAAATTTACAAAGTTTCCCTTCACTTACCTTATGCATCAGAATACTTTATAGCTGTTGGCCAACCATGACCATTCAATGTATTTATTTTTGCAGAATTTTTGTTCAGTAATGTTCGCATTCGTTGTTTCCAATTCACGGTTTAGCGGTTCTTGTTTTTTTTTATTTTCAGTAAGCAAACATAGACCCACATTTATTACACATTCCAAAACTCATATCCATCTTGCTATATTTTTAATACTATTCACATTCACAGAAACTACTATAAAATTATTACTTTCACTTTTCCTTCACTTTATAGAAATTATAATCTTATTTTATTTTTCATTCATTTTCTTTCTTATTTTTATTCTTGTACCTTTTAGTAATAGAATTCTTTTTTCTTTTACTACTTCCCAGTTGATATCTTCCTCATCACTTATTTTAGAACCTTCCTCCATTGCTTCTTTTTTCTCCTTCTTTGTCTTCTACATCTAATTTATTTTCTATTTCCTCCACTTCCTATGTTTTTTCTCTTTGTTCTTTTTCTTCTTTTTTTCTTAACTCTCATTATTTTCAGTCTTATAATTCATCACTAAATACCCAATTTTGTTACATTTATAACATTTTATTTCAGTTCACATTTTCTTGCATTCTGACCCAGCTCCCAAGAGATATAGAGATAGAGATGGGTCTATATCATAAACATGAGCGCTTACTTTACCGAATCCCTAAACGTCGACCCGTCCTCATTGAACTGCAAGAACACTGAACACCCTAAACTGCGAAATTGAAAACATCGAACTATCATACTTGTCCCACCCCACCGCCCGTTACATACTACCTATACAAACTAAATAAACCACATTCATACACTAACCAAATCCCTACATCTAACCCTAAACTAAACCCTACTTCTAACCCTACACTAAATCTTACATATACCACCAAGTATGCACTTAACTTAACCCGCACCCTAAACCTAAGGTCTGTAACTATCGCATACTTACCTTAAAAAGCTAAACCCGAACAAACTAAATAATCCACACACATACACTTAACAAAACCCTACACTAAATCTAACATACATTACCATCCATGCAGTTACCTGAACCCACACCCTAGCCCTAAGGTCCATAACTATCACACAGTTACCTTACGGAGCTATACCACAGAAGGCCAACCATGACGATTCGACACTTCCGGTTTCACTCTTCTGGATGTTCCATGATTTCATGTTTTGATAAAGACGGGTCGACGTTTAGGGATTCGAGAAGCTAAGCATTCGATTTTTTCATTGTTTAAGCATTCGACTTACTAATAGGGAATCATAGAGATATAACTTTTCTTTTTATAAGTTATCAAGTGCCCTTCACCTCAACAAAAAAAAAAAAAAAACATGTTCTGGGTTATCCCCAGTATTTTACCACACCCTTAGTTCTTTCAACATTGATTATACTTGGAATATTTATGATTTTGTCCTTTTCTACTTTTAGCATGACATTACATTCCCATCCACTAGTCCATAAACCCCTTTTGTCATAAACCTTTGCAATGTCCAGTACTTCTTTGTGTAAACATTTCAAATGTCCTTTAAAGTTTCTCTTTCTACTTCTGTTCAAAATTATACAAAAATCTTCTTTTTGTTTCCCTGTTAAATGGTTTTATTACATATAACTTCCAAGGATTACAGGTTTTTTTTTCATATTCCCCAAGGACATTTTCCATTGCAAAAACAATCTCAAATATAATGTCACAAAATGTCTCTATGTTTACAAGAATAAAAGCTTTTGCCTCCTAGGCCTTAACACCCAAAGGAACCATGAAGTTGTCCCAAACTACATACCTATCCAGTTATTTTTCTTCTTTATTTTGAATCCTTACAGCCTACTTTCTCCTTGCATTATCTTCTGCTTTCTTTTTTACTGTTGCTCTCCTGGAACCTTCTTTACTTTTTCTGCAAAGGGTATTCTTTCCTTTTCATTATCATTTTTCAGGATGGACTGTTGAATTTCATTGTATTTTATCCATAATGCCATGCCATGAAACATCGCCTATATTTTCTCTCTGTAAAATTTATTTCAATATATCATCCTGCAACCCTCCTGACTGGAGGGTTTTTATAACACAACACTTGCTTGTTGACTCCTCTTTTTCAATTTCAGCAAACAATTTATGCTGAAAAATGACTTCTGAATCCTGGGCAGCCTTGCTGGTACTCTCTGCAGCACTGACACTTACCTCCATGCCTTCTGCCATCTTCTCTCCATTATGCATCATCCTCCCAGCCACCACTGTGCTAGGAATGAGACTTGTGTACTCACTCATGGGCTTCTGTGATGCCCAGACAAAACTTCCCCTAGTAATATAAATACCTCCTTGGTTCTCCCTTGAAAAGGGGCTGCTAGCCTAGTGGAACTAACCTGGTCAGCAAAAGATATATAAATGTATAATAAGCTGAGAGCTTTCATGCAAGGCTAAACATTTCTGTCTGTGCAACTTGGTTGTCATAATATTTAGAAAAACATGAAATTTTTGACAATATCAATAAATATTATATGAGCAACAATTAATATCTCTTTACCTGCACTGTGCAGCTATGTTTGCTATCATGAAAGCTTTAAGATGAAATCTTCTAGTACCTTGTATTTAGCATGTTTTTTGAATTATGAATGTGAATATGAAAAAGCAATATTTGATGCATAGAAGCATCAGTAGAATGCACAAACACATGAAGGCTGTGAGGCCAATCTTTTGGGTTAGTCATCAAGGAGTCTCAATCCTTACCATGGACATTGGTGAGGGACGTTCACTTGGAACAAAATATTTCCAGATGAAACCCTCTGCACTAAACACAATTTCCCTTAACATCACATAAGGAACACAGTCCTATCCTGGGGCTGGGTTTCCATCTCTCTCACCAGGCCCCAAATAAGACCCCACACTGACCACAGCTGTACAGCTGAGTCATCAGCCAAGTATTCCAAGCCAAGTCCTCCATCACCATATCTGTGAAACCAGTGCTCTGTTTCCCTGCTCCAAATAGCTGACAAACACACACACACACATACACACACTCTTTGAGATTTGATTTTTCACACACACACACACACACACACACACACACACACACACACACACACACACACACACACACACACTTGGGAAAGGCTGGCACAAATTTACCAGCTATGGCCCCTCTGCCCTGACTATAAGGTAGATACTGCCACCAGAGAACTCCAAAGCCAGCTACTTCAGAGCTCTTACAATGGTACCCAGTTATACTCAGAACAATCAATATTAATACAAATGGTAGTGTTTGACTAATACAGCAAGGCTTTCAGGAGTGACCACAGTGTCACCAAATAAATATAAGTACTCTCCAAATGCTAAAATATTCTCTAAAAGACCAGCCACAATGAAACGTTTAAATAAATGTAATAATAAATAATAAAAGAACATGAAAATATTGCATATCTATTTACAATAAAAACAGAGTTTCAGTCACAGGAAATATTAAAAATAACACAGATGGAAAGATTCACACAGATTCAGAAAAACAATACTTAACTAAACTCACCATATTTCCTGACTGATCTAAAGAATTACTGTCCACTAGTTCACTTACTAGAGCAAAATAAGATGAAGTGGGTGAGTGATACTTCTTTGTCAGGTTTCAAAAACAGACTGCCCTGAGACTTATGTCTCATCTAGTATTAAAACATCATTTCATTGCTGGCTTACAGAATTACATCATACACATCTGGTCATATGAACTCTGGTTCCCACACTACCCCCTTTACTAGAAACTGAATCAGAATCTGTCATAATACACACACGTAGAACTTTGCTAAGATGCTTTATAGCATCTGGAAGATATAAAACTTTCACCCTTTCAGCATAGCAATTTGTTCACCCCTAAGAACAATACAGTAGCATTCATTGTCCTAGTTTTCACAGACATTTTGTCTTTGGCTGAAATCAGAATTGTAAGATACAACCTTTATGGCCTTAACCAGGTAATTTAATTTCAGACTATTTTTCAAAATTAGCTGGACTGAGATTAACCTCTTCTCTTCCAGTATTCTCTGCTACAGTATATGCATTTCAACAGTTATAATACAATCTAACATACAGGTGTATTTCTTTTCTGTCCAGCAGGACCCACTGATGGTACATTTTAACACAAGCAGCTTTACAAATACATTTTTAACAAAAGCACCTGTATAAATAACTTTGCTATACAAATGTTATATAATTTTTTGCAAAACTTCAGCTATCTATGCTGGCATACGTTACACAAGCACTGCAATACTCCCTCTGGCATAGCTGGCACTACCTCATATCCTCACAGAGGCAACAGTAGAATGTAACTGCAGAAACATCTGAGGTGTCACTCGGCAGTAATGAGCTAACATTGTTAAGAAAGATTATACCCTTATTGATTGGTAATCAGTTTGGAGGAATGAATAAAATTTGCCATATCTTAAATACATTTACCAACAGTTTATGCTTCTCCACAATTCCTATCTGTTCTGCCATAAGTTAGCAGCTATAGGTAAATTATCTACACCATACTGCACAATCGGTGGTGGTAATTCAATTGATGACATGTTCTATATTTTTGAGCATTCAAATCAATTTACACTGTATACCCTTCTGCTTGAGTCATTTTTTCATAACAAAGCACTGATTAAAGTGACACAAAGTCAAGTCATGGAAATCATTTATCAAACAAATTCTTTTTCCATGGAGGTGCTCATAAAATTTTGTATGGTCTACAAAAATGTTCTGGACTGGTGAAGTAACCTCAAAAAGCTTGGTTAACTGAAGGACTAATAACACATCTCATTTTCTGACTCATAAATAAAAATTTGACTACTTCTCTTTACTATTTTTACAAATAATCTTAATTCAGCCACCATATCAGCTAAAATGATACAATATGCAGATGGCCCTACTACTCTCATCTGCTCAGTCACCTCAATTCTCTGACTCTTGCAAAAACACAAAAAGCATTTACAGATGTTGAACAGTACCTTACCACCAACCAATTAGTACTAAAACCCAACAAGACCAAATTATTAGTATTTACCAACAATAAAATATCTCACCCCCCCCCATTCCATTCATCATCTACTCCACTAACAACACCAGAATAGAGCCAATAGACCACACCAAACTACTACGGGTCACCATTGACAAATCCCTCAGTTATGACCTGCACATATCCCAAACTATTAAAATGATCTAGATAAAACTTGGGGTACTCTATAGAGTCAAACCATTCCTCACCCAAACTACCAAAATAGCCATTGCCCCATCCACACTGTCATATGCCTCTCCAATTTTCATACATTTAAAGAAATCAAATCTGAATAAACTAGAAGCCTGCTACAACAAAATAGCCAGGTTTGCCACCAACCTCCCATACAGACCCCATCACTGTACAGCTCTTAACAAATTAGACTGGTTGGAACTCCCCAACCTATTATGCCTCAAACAACTCACAATTTGCCACTCCATAATCTACCTATCAGATAAATGTCCAGCCCTTAAAACCTTAGTAAAACCTTACACTAGCAATAGATCCCTTCGCTCATCCAACAAACTTCTCCTAGAAGTCTCTAAAGCCAAAAACAGCAGCAGAGATGCCTTGTTCTCAAACCACATCTCAAAAATTAGGAACTCAATTTCTCAGTCCATTCTTTACACAGCCAACTCTTTTCAAGGCCCACTTGTCTAAAAACTGGCTATGTTCCTGCTCAACACCACGCTGACATCTCAGTATTTTTTTCTCTTTATTTGCACTATTCTTCCTATATTATTCCTCTCACATGCTTATATTCCCTGACTGCTTCATGTGGAGCCCACCTCCAGCTTATTACTGTATATTTCTACACTAATTGTTTAATTTGGTGAGGCTAACACCCCACCTCTAAGTAAAAAAATACATAATGTTTTAGTTTCTGATGTGGTGCATTCAGTGATCAACAATTACTGTATAATGAGTAATATGTGTGATTAACCATCTTTACTACATTATTTGTATTAGTGTTACTTGTTTTAGTTCATTTCATGTCAGTTGTAGTTACTGTTTTACTATGTAACCTGTTATTTTTCACAGTCTATGATAACACTGTTTACTATGTAACTTGGAGCTTTTCTCCCAGGGCCCCCATTGAAAATGGGCCTTTTTGGCTCAGTTAGACACTCCTGGTAAACAAATGTAAATAAATAAATAAATTCCATCACTGGAAATGACATGGAGGCATTAAAAATCAAATAGCTTAATATACTATATGAAATAGCAAAGTAAGTGGAGATGAGCAAGAAGGGGGCAGCTTGGAGACAGACAGCATGACTGCACTACTGAGAAAATAAACTTGTATACATCATATGCAAATGGCATTATAATAACATGCAAATAATAGACATTATGGAAATGAGAGCCATCGCATATGTAGATGATGGCATCAAACATAGCTGAGTGATTTAGAAATGTTTAAATCAGCTATTCTGAACATTGTGATTTGTTAGTAAACAAACTTACTCTTTGTTTAGGATGCTAGCAGTAGGAGCTGTACTATGTGAACAGCACTTGGAGCAGCTGTGACAGTCTCTAACCACAATGTTGCAGGCTGTTAACCTTCATATCTTAGATGGATCTGTCAGCAGCTGACCTACCATCTGCTCTACTACAGAAACGTAGATGACTGCTACTATGCAGACAGGTTTATGTGGACAAGGAGACCATATGGGTGCTTGTAGACATGTGCCAGTCTCACATAAAATCACATAGGATGCATGGAATTCCTTTCTCAGTGGGCACTAATGTCTCTGTAGTAGTAACCATCCTCACTGTGAGGACTTTCTAGCATCTGACAGGGAGCCAGGTAGGAGTTTCACAGGTGTCCACTTTCCAAATCTTACACCAGTTCCTTCAGATGATGCTGTAAGGAGTGGAAAAGATATGTGGTTTTCACAGACTCCAGAGGAAAGAAACACCTCTATGCAGGCATTTTATGACATATTTAATTTTCAAGAGATTTTCTGGACCATTCACTGCACCTTCCATGTCATCAAGACCAGAACTGCTAAACACGGCTTCCAGTTTATCAATTAGAAAAACTTCCACTCCATCAACTTCCAGGTGGTATGCAATGTTCAAGGTATTATTTATGATGTGCATGTATTCCATCTATGCAGTTACCACAATTTACATATCTGCACATACATGTGATCTAGACAAGCACTTGTGTGACGTGACTTCCCATAAGGTCATCTTATTTACAGGTGCACATGCCCCCACCAGACTAAGAAAACATACCAACAGGTACCTAGCCTACAGCCTACTCATATGCTGCTCACCATTGTGTGTTGCAGATGAAGCAGGATGCACCTTACATTTATGGCTCATGACAACTATCCACAACTCACAGACAATGACAGCAATGGCATGCAACACAGCATCATCAAACATGTGTTTAGAGTGCTGAAGGCTGATGTCTGCTGCCTACATACATGTGGTAGCACAATGCTGTGGAGACCTGCAGCAAGACATTTGCCATCTGTTCCATGCTGCACAGTGTGGTTCCATATAAAATAATTACAGCATGGATCACCCTTAGGACACTATATAGATCAGCGTGAGCAGCTGGGGGGAGTCAGGGGAGGAGTCATCAGGGAAGCAGTTTGCACTGGAGACGTATAATAGACTTGAGGCAGGTGCAGTATGCTTCAACATTTGCAAAGATGTAGCATCTGGTTCACAACTGCAAGCCATAACACAGACAACATAGAATGAAACTGATGCATGCAATACTATACTTGTCATTTTGTGATTGTTGTCCACAACACTTCCCTAGAAAGCCACAACATTTATGGGGAACAAATCAAAAATTAGGGATAGTTGACTATACCCTCACTCTGTATACACACACACACACACACACACACACACACACACACACACACACACACACACACACACACAACCAGTTACAGCTACTTCTGTGAGTGTACATACAATTCAGATACCTGCTTGAGATCAAGTGCATGGATTCATTTAATAAACAATGACCCAGACTTGTATCTCAGCTCATTGCTGTCAAAACCATACTGTGCAGCCTATTGCAACACTCCTCTGCCCTTTCAACTTTTTAGCTCAAGAATCAGAAACAAAGACAAAAGTCAAAAAACATTTTTTTTTAATTTCCCTGTTTACAATGACTGTTGACTGTTCAAAAGAAAAAAGCAAGCATTTGGCTACCCATTCCCACCAGTTATTCAAAAACAGTGTGCTTCACTCCCTTTAGTTCCAGGGCATCTTCTCTCATTGACTCTACCTTTTAGCCAATGAGAAAAAACTTCCTGCACCTCTCCTTTCACTCAAAGAAAGAGCAGCCACTGAACAGGCTAAGATAACTGAGAAGATGTGGAACAGATTTTTTTTGTTAACATTTATTGCACTGGGCCCTAGGCAGCCTAGTGCTGGATCCAACCCTGATTACCAACCTAGCCAATAGATGCAGGTCAGAATCAAATCCTGTATTCAAACATCACACTGATTATTTCTGACAGGGCATGAATGGCAACTCTGTATTCCAGGATCTCTGATCTGCACACCGGCTGATTGATGCCCAGGGTGGCATCTAGTTCTGGGAATGCTTGAGAGTTATGGTGGCACTAGCCACTAACACACCACTTCCATATGCTTGTGCATGCTGCAAATTGGTGGCAATAGCCACTGACACATCACTTCCATGTGCTTGTACATGCTGCACATTGGTGGCAATAGTCACTGACACACCACTTTCATGTGCTTGTACATGCTGCAAATTGGTGGCAATAGCCACTGACACACCACTTCCATGTGCTTGTACATGCTGCACAGTAGTGGCAATAGCCACTAACACACCAATTCCATGTGCTTATACATGCTGCACAGTGGTGTCAATAGCCACTAGCATACCACTTCCATGTGCTTGTACAGTGAAGTATACACACCCCTGTTAAAATGCTAGGTTTTTGCAATATGAAAAAATGAGACCAAAACTTTTCCCACTTTTAATGTGACCTATAACCTATACAGTTCAATTGAAAAACAAATCTGTTAGGGGGAAAAATGTAAAAAAATAAAAAACGTACAATAAGCTGGTTGCATAGGTGTGCAAACCCTTAAACTAATACTTTGTTGAAGTGCCTTTTGATTTACTTACAGCATTCAGTTTTCTTGGGGTAGGAGTCTATCAGCATGGCACATCTTGACGTGGCAATATTTGCCCACTTTTCCTTTCAAAAGCACTCCAAATCTGTCAGGTTGCAAGGGAATCTCTTGCGCACAGCTCTCTTCAAGTCACCCCACAGATTTTCTATTTGATTTAGGTCAGGACACTGGCTGGGCCATTCCAAAACTTTAATTTTCTTCTGGTGACACCACTCCTTTGTTGATTTGGATGTATGCTTGGGGTCATTGTCATGTTGAAAGGTGAAATTCCTCTTCATCTTCAGCTTTCTAGCAGATGCCTGAAGGTTTTAGGCCAAACGTGACTGGTATTTGGAACTGTTCATAATTCACTCCACCTTGACTAAAGTCCCAGTTCCAACTGAAGAAAAGCAATGCCAAAGCATGATACTGCCACTACCATGCTTCACCGTGGGGATGGTGTACTTTTGGTGATGCGAAGTGTTGTTTTTGCTCCAGATGTACCTTTTGGAATTGTGGCCAAAAATTTCAACCTTGGTCTCATCAGACCATAACACATTTTACCACATGGTTTTGGGAGACTTGATGTATTGTTTTGCAAATTTTGGCTGTCTGGATGCTTTTTCTGTGAAAGAAAAGGCTTCCATCTTGCAACCGTATCCCATAGTCCAGACATACAGAGAATATGGGAGAGATTGTTATCACATGTAGTACACAACCAGTACTTTGCCATAAATTCCTGCAGCTCCTTCAGTGTTGCTGTAGGTCTCTTGGCAGCCTCCCTGACCAGTTTTTGTCTTATCTTTTCATCAATTTTGGAGGGACGCCCAGTTTTCTGCAACGTCACTGTTGTCCCATATTTTCTCCACATTTTGATGACTGTCTTCACTGTGTTTCATGGTATATCCAATGCTGCGAACATTTTTTTGTATCCTTCTCCTGACTGATAGCTTTCAACAATGAGATCCCTTTGATGCTTTGTAAGCACTCTGTGACACATGGCTTTTGCTGTAGCAGGCAACTGAGTAAATGTCAGACAAATCCTACTAGGATAGCTGAACTTTATTTGGGGTTAATCAGAGTCTCTTTAATTGATGGCAGGTGTGTACCCAAGAAGACTGAATGCTATAATTAAATCAATAGGTGCTTCAACAAAGTATTAGTTTAAGGGTGTGCAAACTTATGCAACCAGCTTATGGTTGTTGTTTGTCTTTTCAGCTTTTCCCGGTTAGGGGTCGCTACAGTGGAGCTCCGGTCCGCTTATGATTGGCAGTAGATTTTTATGGTGCCGAGTTGCCAGCCCAATGCCCAACCTTCAATGAAGGCACGCCCATTCACACATGTCTTTCGAACACCACTCAACTGTGGGGAGGACATGCAGACTCCACACAGAAGGCACTCCAGCCGAGAATCGAACAGGAGAACCTCTTGCTGTGAGGCAACAATGCTACCACTGCACCACCGCAGCTTACTCTATGTCTTTTATTTTTTATGTTTTTCCCCTAACAGATTTGTTTGTTTTTCAGTTGAATTGTACAGGTTATAGGTCACATTAAAGGTGGGGAAAAGTTTTGAAATTATTTATTGTAGTCTCATTTTTTATATCACAAAACCTGGCATTTTAACAGGGGTGTGTAAACTTTTTATATCCACTATACATGCTGCACAGAGGTGGCAATATCCACTAAATCACCACTTCCAAGTGCTTGTACCTGCCACACAGTGGTGACAATAGCCACTAAAACACCAGTTCCATGTGCTTGTAGATGCTGCACATTGGTGGCAATAGCCACTAACACACCACTTCCATGTGCTTGTACATGCTGCACATTGGTGGCAATAGTCACTAACACACCACTTCCATGTGCATGTACATGCTGCACAGTGGTGGCAATAGCCACTAACACACCACTTCCATGAGTTTGTACATGCTGCACAGTGGTGTCACTGCTCAATGCCCCTATGATGGGTTGATATGGACAAACCAGTCATAAGTAAACACAGGGGATGACTGGGTACATTAACACCAAAGACAATGCAAAAGTGCAGATGTATGTAGTAATGTGCTCTTTACTGATATTCTTACTGACAGTGTCATTGTGTTATCTGACTGTCATATGGGCAGTCTGCCATCACTGTGAGGCACTGTTGATGTGCAAGTTCATGCATGTTGTACATAACTCAATGCCAGTGGTACCTGTGAAGGTACAGAGAGAGAAAATTCATGTCTTTTGCAAAATATAGGTGACATTCTCACCACTCTGTAAAATGCACACACACACACACACACACACACACACACACACACACACACACACACACACACACACACACACACACCGATACAAGCCAAGTATGTACAAAGGCAAAGGACACATGAGTACCATGAAGTGCATGTCATGGCTGTTACTTCTTGGATGAGACAGATGTTTATGTTTGCCATTAGTACAGCAGTAAAGGTAGTGCACCATTCTGCTGTGGTGGTGGATCATGGGCATAATAACCTGATGCATTCCCAACAAAAATATGTAATGCTGCCATAACCCCAACACTCATATCCAGGCTTCCTTCTGATATAACTGTGCTGTCACTGTCCTTGGACAGGTATAGCAAGATGTCCTCTGTCTCTGTGAAAGTAGTCCTCCTCCTGTGGCCATTTTGTACCTGGTGTTAGCCACACCTATCAACGTCTTTGCACAAAAATTCTGAACAAAGACAAAAATAATGGAAAGACAAAGGCACAAAATCAGGGAGATATTTAAAGTATTGCTCTTATAAAGATAGAAAGTTGTATATTAACGGGTTTTGCATTAGCATGCATTTACTGAAGGATATGAAGTCTGAAATGCAAATGTCTATCATTATTTAGTGACTTTAGTCCTCAATGATTTGCCAAAAAATACAAATTTTATAAAGAACAAATCAAAACATGAAACAGAAATCTGGATATAATATAAATTATGGGCAGTTGAGAGATACAAGTGATGACATGCACCTTGTTATATGCATGCAGGATCAGGATCATATCAGTCATCCTACATTGGACATGTTGTCATATCTTGTTATGACTTATTACAGTACTGATATCATACTCCAGGCCCTGCTACATCTGATCCCAGAAGGTCTTGTACAGGTTGGCCTTATTCAGCATCCACTTACCATGAATAAGAAGGGCTGTATGACTACCTCCATCTCTGCAAGGGTCAGCTTCTCCAACTTTTGACATTCCTAATGCCCCATGTCAATGCCTATACACAAGTGTGTACAACTATGCTCAATGAATGCTTGGAAACCTGGTCTTTGCCCCCTTTCAATGGATACTGACTATGATACAGATGTTTTACAGGCATTATGTGCCATGACTTCCACACACTGGGGGCACAGGTGATGACACAACAATATGCCACATGGTGGCACTGTGTAGATAGCACAGAATGTAACATGCAGGATGTAGGTCATGTAGACTGTGAGCCATGTATTTTAGGCTGTGGCCTACTGAACCCGACTGCTGCTTGTCCATACATCCCAGTTCTATGGCGTCCCATTAACTTGGCCAGTGTAATTCTTCCCTTCTACATAGCTGCTAGTGTACCCTCTGCAGCATAGTATGATACTTCCCACACCACCACCTCCACGGTCTGTGATGCCATCTCACCATAATCTGTACATCCATATGTGATGCCATCCCACAATAGCTTGCATATCCATATGTGATGGCATCCGACCACAGCCTTTATATCCATATGTAATGCCATCCCCCCATAGCTTCTACATCCATATGTGATGCCATCCCACCATAGCCTGTACATCCATATGTGATGCCATCCCACCACAGTCAGTACCACATTATGTGATGCCATCCCACCATAGTCTGTACATTCATATGTGATGCCATCCCACCACAGCCTGAATATCCATATGTGATGCCATCACACCACAGCCTGCACAACCATATGTGGTACCATCCCACCATAGCCCGTATCTCCATAACTGAAGCCAATCCACCATAGACTGTATCTCCATAAGTGATGCCCTCTCACCACAGCCTGTACATCTATATTTGCTGCCATCCCACCATAGCCTGTACATCCAAATGTGATGTCATCACACCATAGCTTGTACATCCATATGTGACACCATCCCACCATAGCCTGTAAATTCATATGTGATGCCATCTCACCACAGCCTGTACATGCATATGTGATGCCATCACATGATACCATGTACATCCATATGAGATGTCATCCCACCATAGCCTGTACATCCATATGTGATGCCATTCCACCACAGCCTGTACCACATTATGTGATGCCATCCCACTATAGCCTGTACAGCCATATGTGATGCCACCCACCATAGCCTGTAATATCCATATGTAATGCCATCCATCCACAGCCTGTACATCCATATGAGATGCCATCCCACCATAGCCTGTAAATCCATATGTGATGCCATCCCACCACAGCCAGTACCGCATTATGTGATGCCATCCCACCATAACCTGTATACCCATATGTGATGCCATCACACCACAGCCTGTACAACCATATGTTGTGACATCCCACCATAGCCTGTACCTCCATAAGAGATGCCCTTCTACCATAGTCTGTACATCTATATTCGCTGCCATCCCACCATAGCCTGTACATCCATATGTGATGCCAACCCACCATAGCTGGTACATCCATATGTGATGCCATCCCACAAAACCCTGTACATCCATATGTGATGCAATCCTACCATAGCCTGTACCTCCATATGTGATGCAATCCCACCACAGCCTGTACAGCCATATGTGATGCCATACCGCTATAGCCTGTATGTCCATATGTGATGTCATCCCACAGTAGCCTGTACATCCATATGTGATGCCATCACACCACAGCCTGTTCCGCATTATGTGATGCCATCCCACTATAGCCTGTACAGCCATATATGATGCCACCCACCATAGCCAGTAATATCCATATGTAATGCCATCCCAACATAGCCAGTACATCCATATGTGATGGCATCCCACCACAGCCAGTACAACCATATGTGGTACCATCCCACCATAGCCTGTACCTCCATAAGTGATGCCCTCCCACCATAGCCTGTACATCGATATTTGCTGCCATCCCACCATAGCCTGTACATCCATATGTGATGCCATCCCACCATAGCTGGTACATCCATATGTGATGCCATCCCACGATACTCTGTATATCCATATGTGATGCTATCCCACCATAGTCTATATGCCCATATGTGATGTCATCCCACCATAGCCTGTACATCCATATATGATGCCATCCAACCACAGCCTTTACCGCATTATGTGATGCCATCCCACTCTAGCCTGTACAGCCATATGTGATGCCACCCACCATAGCCTGTACATTCATATGTGGTGACATCCCACCATGGGCTGTACCTCCATTAGTGATGCCATCCCACCACAGACTGTACCTCCATAAGTGATGCCATCCCACTACACCCTGTACATCTATATGTGATGCCATCTCACCATAGCTTGTACATCCATATGTGGTGCCATTCCACCATAGCCTATAACTCCATATGTGATGCCCTCCCACCATAGCCTGTACATCCATATGTGACACCATCCCACCACAGCCTGTACATCCATATATGACGCCATCCCACCACAGCCTGTACATCCATATGTGGTGCCATCCCACCATAGCCTCTACCTCCATAAGGGATGCCATCCCACCATAGACTGTACATCCATAAGTGATGCCCTCCCAACACTGCCTGTACATCTATGTGTCATGCCATCCCACCATAGCCTGTACATCTATATGTGATGCCATCCCACCATAGCTTATACATCCATATCTGATGCCATCCCATTATAGCCTGTACCTCCATAAGTGATGAACTCCCACCATACCTTGTGCATTCATATGTGATGCCATCACACCATAGCCTGTACATTCATATGTGATGCCATCCCACCATAGCCTGTATATTCATATGTGATGCCATCCCACCATAGCCTGTACATGCATATGTGAAGCCATCCCACCATAGCCCGTACTTCCATATGTGATGTCATGCCACCATATCCTGTACATCCATATGTGATGCCATCCCACCACAGCCTGCACCGTGTTATGTGATGCCAACCCATCATAGCCTGTACAGCCACATGTGATGTCATCACACCATAGCCTGTATATCCATATGTGATGCCATCCCACCACAGCCTGTGCATCCATATGTGGTGCCATCCCACCATAGCCTGTACCTCCATAAGTGCTACCATCCCACCACAGACTGTACCTCCATAAGTGATGCCATCCCACCACAGCAAGTACATCTATATTTGATGCCATCCCACCATAGCCTGTACAGCCATATGTGATGTCATCCCACCATAGCATGTACGTCCATATGTGATGCCATCCCACCACAGCCTGTACTGCATTATGTGATACCATCCCACTATAGCTTTAATATCCATATGTGATGCCACCTACCATAGCCTGTAATATCCATATGTAATGCCATCCAACCACAGCCTGTACATCCATATGTGATGCCACCCACCATAGCCTGTAATATCCATATGTAATGCCATCCACCCACAGCCTGTACATCCATATGTGATGCCATCCCACCGTAGCCTGTACATCCATATGTGATACCATCCCACCACAGCCAGTACCGCATTGTGATGCCATCCCACCATGGCCTGTAAACCCATATGTGATGCCATCACACCACAGCCTGTACAACCAAATGTGGTGCCATCCCACCATAGGCTGTACCTCCATAAGTGATGCCCTCCTACCATGGCCTGTACATCTATATTCGCTGCCATCCCACCATAGCCTGTACATCCATAACTGATGCCATCCCACCATAGCTGGTACATCCATATGTGATGCCATCCCACGATACCCTGTACATCCATATGTGATGCCATCTCACCATAGCCTGTATGTCCATATGTGATGTCATCGCACCATAGCCTGTACATCCATATGTGATGCCATCCCACCACAGCCTGTACCGCATTATGTGATGCCATCCCACTATAGCCTGTACAGCCATATGTGATGCCACCCACCATAGCAAGTAATATCCATATGTAATGTTACCCACCATAGCCAGTACATCCATATGTGATGCCATCCCACCACAGCCAGTATCGCTTTATCTGATGCCATCACACCATAGCCTGTATACCCATATGTGATGCCATCACACCACAGCCTGTACAACCATATGTGGTGCCATCCCACCATAGCCTGTACCTCCATAGGTGATGTACTCCTACCATAGCCTGTTCATCGATATTTGCTACCATCCCACCATAGCCTGTACATTCATATGTGATGCCATCCCACCAGAACGTGTATATTCATATGTGATTCCATCCCACCATAGCCTGTACATGCATATGTGAAGCCATCCCACCATAGCCTGTACTTCCATATGTGATGCCATGCCACCATATCCTGTACATCCATATGTGATGCCATCCCACCACAGCCTGCACCGTGTTATGTAATGCCAACCCACCATAGCCTGTACAGCCACATGTGATGTCATCCCACCATAGCCTGTATATCCATAGGTGATGCCATCCCACCACAGCCTGTACATCCATATGTGGTGCCATCCCACCATAGCCTGTACCTCCATAAGTGCTACCATCCCACCACAGACTGTACCTCCATAAGTGATGCCATCCCACCACAGCAAGTACATCTATATTTGATGCCATCCCACCATAGCCTGTACAGCCATATGTGATGTCATCCCACCATAGCATGTACGTCCATATGTGATGCCATCCCACCACAGCCTGTACTGCATTATGTGATGCCATCCCACTATAGCTTTAATATCCATATGTGATGCCACCCACCATAGCCTGTAATATCCATATGTAATGCCATCTAACCACAGCCTGTACATCCATATGTGATGCCACCCACCATAGCCTGTAATATCCATATGTAATGCCATCCACCCACAGCCTGTACATCCATATGTGATGCCACCCACCATAGCCTGTAATATCCATATGTAATGCCATCCACCCACAGCCTGTACATCCATATGTGATGCCATCCCACCATAGCCTGTACATCCATATGTGATGCCATCCCACCACAGCCAGTACTGCATTGTGATGCCATCCCACCATAGCCCGTATACCCATATGTGATGCCATCACACCACAGCCTGTACAACCATATGTGGTGCCATCCCACCATAGGCTGTACCTCCATAAGTGATGCCCTCCTACCATAGGTTATACATCTATATTCGCTGCCATCCCACCATAGCCTGTACATCCATATCTGATGCCATCCCACCATAGCTGGTACATCCATATGTGATGCCATCCCACAATACCCTGTACATCCATATGTGATGCCATCCCACCATAGTCTGTATGTCCATATGTGATGTCATGCCACCACAGCCTTTACATCCATATGTGATGCCATCCCACCACAGCCTGTACAGCATTATGTGATGCCATCCCACTATAGTCTGTACAGCCATATATGATGACACCCACCATAGCTTGTACATTCATATGTGGTGCCATCCCACCATAGCTTCTTCCTCCATAAGTGATGCCATCCCACCACAGACTGTACCTCCATAAGTGATGCCATCCCACTATAGCCTGTACATCTATATGTGATGCCATCTCACCATAGCTTGTACATCCATATGTGGTGCCATTCCACCATAGCCTGTACCTCCATATGTGATAGCCTCCCACATAACCTGTACATCCATATCTAATGCCATCCCACCACAGCATGTATATCCATATGTGACGCCATCCCACCAAAGCCTGTACATCCATATGTGGTGCCATCCAACCATAGCCTGTATCTCCATAAGTGATGACATCCCACCATAGACTGTACATCCATAAGTGATGCCCTCCCAACACTGCCTGTACATCTATGTGTCATGCCATCCCACCATAGCCTGTACATCTATATGTGATGCCATCCCACCATAGCTTATACATCCATATGTGATGCCATCCCACTATAGCCTGTACCTCCATAAGTGATGCCCTCCCACCATACCTTGTGCATTCATATGTGATGCCATACCACCATAGCCTGTACATCCATATGTGATGCCAGCCCACCATAGCCTGTATATTCTTATGTGATGCCATCCCACCATAGCCTGTACATGCATATGTGAAGCCATCCCACCATAGCCTGTACTTCCATATGTGATGCCATGCCACCATATCCTGTACATCCATATGTGATGCCATACCACCACAGTCTGTACCGTGTTATGAGATGCCATCCCACCATAGCCTGTACAGCCATATGTGATGTCATCCCTCCATAGCCTCTATATCCATATGTGATGCCATCCCACCAAAGCCTGTACATCCATATGTGGTGCCATCCAACCATACCCTGTACCTCCATAAGTGCTACCATCCCACCACAGACTGAACCTCCATAAGTGATGCCATCCCACCACAGCATGTACATCTATATTTGATGCCATCCCACAATAGACTGCACAGCCAAATGTGATGTCATCCCACCATAGCCTGTACGTTGATATGTGATGCCATCCCACCACAGCCTGCACTGCATTATGTGATGCCATCCCACTTTAGCTTGAATATCCATATGTGATGCCACCCACCATAGCCTGTAATATCCATATGTAATGCCATCCAACCACAGCCTGTACATCCATATGTGATGTCACCCACCATAGCCTGTAATATCCATATGTAATGCCATCCAACCACAGCCTGTACATCCATATGTGATGCCATCCCACCATAGCCTGTACATCCATATGTGATGCCATCCCACCACAGCCAGTATCGCATTATGTAATGCCATTCCACCATAGCCTGTATACCCATATGTGATGCCATCACACCACAGCCTGTACAGCCATATGTGGTGCCATACCACCATAGGCTGTACCTCCATAAGTGATGCCCTCCTACCATAGCCTGTACATCTATATTCGCTGCCATACCACTATAGCCTGTACAGCCATATGTGATGCCACCCACCATAGACTGTACCTCCATTAGTGATGCCATCCAACTACAGCCTGTACATCTATATGTGATGCCATCTCACCATAGCTTGTACATCCATATGTGGTGCCATTCCACCAAAGCCTGTACCTCCATATGTGATGCCCTCCCACCACAGCCTGTATATCCATATGTGATGCCATCCCACCACCGCCTGTATATCCATATGTGTTGCCATCCCACCATAGCCTGTACCTCCATAAGTGATGCCATCCCACCATAGACTGTACATCCATAAGTGATGCCCCCCCAACACTGCCTGTACATCTATGTTTCATGCCATCCCACCATAGCCTGTACCTCCATAAGTGATGACATCCCACCATAGACTGTACATCCATAAGTGATGCCCTCCCAACACTGCCTGCACATTTATGTGTCATGCCATCCCACCATAGCCTGTAGATCCATATGTGATGCCATCCCACCACAGCTTATACAACCATATGTGATGCCATCCCACTATAGCCTGTACCTCCAAAAGTGCTACCATCCCACCACAGACTGTACCTCCATAAAAGATGCCATCCCACCACCGCATGTACATCTATATTTGATGCCATCCCACCATAGCCTGTACAGCCATATGTGATGTCATCCCACCACAGCCTGTACTACATTATGTGATGCCATCCCACTATAGCTTGAATATCCATATGTGATGCCACCCACCATAGCCTGTAATATCCATATGTAATGCCATCCAGCCACAGCCAGTCCATCCATATGTGATGCCACCCACCATAGCCTGTAATATCCATATGTAATGCCATCCCACCATAGCCTGTACATCCATATGTGATGCCATCCCACCACAGCCAGTACTGCATTATGTGATGCCATCCCACCATAGCCTGTATACCCATATGTGATGCCATCACACCACAGCCTGTACAACCATATGTGGTGCAATCCCAACATAGGCTGTACCTCCATACGTGATGCCCTCCTACCATAGCCTGTACATCTATATTCGCTGCCATCCCACCATAGTCTGTACATCCATATCTAATGCCATCGCACCATAGCTGGTGCATCCATATGTGATGCCATCCCACGATACCCTGTACTTCCATATGTGATGCCATCCCACCATAGCCTGAATGTCCATATGTGATGTCATCCCACCATAGCCTGTACATCCATATGTGATGCCATCCCACCACAGACTGTACCGCATTATGTGATGGCATCCCACTATAGCCTGTACAGCCATATGTGATGCCATCCACCATAGCCAGTAATATCCATATGTAATGCCATCCCATCACAGCAAGTACATCCATCTGTGATGCCATCCCACCACAGCCAGTATCGTGTTATGTGATGCCATCCCACCAGAGCCTGTATACCCATATGTGATGCCATCACACCGCAGCCTGCACAACCATATGTTGTGCCATCCCACCATAGCCTGTACCTCCATAAGTGATGCCCTCCCACCATAGCCTGTACATCGATATTTGCTGATATCCCACCATAGCCTGTACATCCATATTTGATGCCACCTCACCATAGCTGGTACATCCATATGTGATGCCATCCCATGATACCCTGTACATCCATATGTGATGCCATCCAACCATAGACTATATGTTCATATGTGATGTCATCCCACCATAGCCTGTACAGCCATATGTGATGCCACCCACCATAGACTGTACCTCCATTAGTGATGCCATCCAACTACAGCCTGTACATCTATATGTGATGCCATCTCACCATAGCTTGCACATCCATATGTGGTGCCATTCCACCAAAGCCTGTACCTCCATATGTGATGCCCTCCCACCATAGCCTGTATATCCACATGTGATGCCATCCCACCACCGCCTGTATATCCATATGTGTTGCCATCCCACCATAGCCTGTACCTCCATAAGTGATGCCATCCCACCATAGACTGTAGATCCATATGTGATGCCATCCCACCATAGCTTAAATATCCATATGTGATGCCATCCCACCACGGCCTGTATATCCATATGTGACGCCATCCCACCACAGCCTGTACATCCATATGTGGTGCCATCCCACCATAGCCTGTAAATCCATAAGTGATGCCATCCCACCATAGATTGTACATCCATAAGTGATGCCCTCCCAACACTGCCTGTACATCTATATGTCATGCCATCCCACCATAGCCTGTACATCCATATGTGATGCCATCCCACCATAGCTTATACATCCATATGTGATGCCATCCCACTATAGCCTGTACCTCCATAAGTGATGCCCTCCCACCATACCTTGCACATTCATATGTGATGCCATCCCACCATAGCCTGTACATCCATATGTGATGCCATCCCACCATAGCCTGTATAGTCATATGTGATGCCAACCCATCATAGCCTGTACATGCAATGTGAAACCATCCCACTATAGCCTGTACTTCCATATGTGATGCCATGCCACCATATCCTGTACATCCATATGTGATGCCATCCCACCACAGTCTGTACCGTGTTATGTGATGCCATCCCACCATAGCCAGTAATATCCATATGTAATGCAATCCCACCATAGCCAGTACATCCATATGTGATGCCATCCTGCCACAGCCAGTACCGCATTATGTGATGCCATCCCACCATAGCCTGTATTCCTATATGTGATGCCATCACACCACAGCCTGTACATCGATATTTGCTAACATCCCACCATAGCCTGTACATCCATATGTGATGCCATCCCACCATAGCTGGTACATCCATATGTGATGCCATCCCATGATACCCTGTACATCCATATGTGATGCCATCCCACCATAGTCTGTATGTCCATATGTGATGTCATCCCACCATAGCCTGTACATCCATATGTGATGCCATCCCACCACAGCCTTTACCGCATTATGTGATGCCATCCCACCACAGCCTGTACATTCATATGTGGTGCCATCCCACCATAAACTGTATCTCCATAAGTGATACAATCCCACCATAGACTGTACCTCCATAAGTGATGCCATCCCACTACAGTCTGTACATCTATATGTGATGTCATCTCACCATAGCTTGTACATCCATATGTGGTGCCATTTCACCACAGCCTGTACCTCCATATGTGATGCCCTCCCACCATAGCCTGTACATCCATATGTGATGCCATCCCACCACAGCCTGTACCTCCATAAGTGATGCCATCCCACCATAGACTGTACATCCATAAGTGATGCCCTCCCAACACTGCCTGTACATCTATGTGTCATGCCATCCTACCACAGCCTGTACATCCATATGTGATGCCATCCCACCATAGCTTATACATCCATATGTGATGCCATCCCACTATAGCTTGTACATCCATATGTGATGCCATCCCACCATAACTTGTGCATTGATATGTGATCCCATCCCACTATAGCCTGAATGTCCATATGTGATATCATCCCACAATAGCCTGTACATCCATGTGTGATGCCATCCCACCACAGCCTGTACAGCATTATGTGATGCCATCCCAATATAGCCTGTACAGCCATATTTGATGCCACCCACCATAGCCAGTAATATCCATATGTAATGCTATCCCACCATAGCCAGTACATCCATAAGTGATGCCATCCCACCACAGCCAGTACCACATTATGTGATGCCATCCCACCATAGCCTGTATTCCCATATATGATGCCATCACGCCACAGCCTGTACAACCATATGTGGTGCCATCCCGCCATAGCCTGCACCTCCATAAATGATGCCCTCCCACCATAGCCTGTACATCGATATTTGCTACCATCCCACCATAGCCTGTACATCCATATGTGATGCCATCCCACCATAGCTGGTACATCCATATGTGATGCCATCCCACGATACCTGTACATCCATATGTGATGCCATCCCACCATAGTCTGTATGTCCATATGTGATGTCACCCACCATAGCCTGTATATCCATATGTAATGCCATCTCACCACAGCCTGTACCTCCATATGTGATGCCATCCCACCACAGCCTGTACATTCATACATGGTGCCATCTCACCATAAGCTGTACCTTCATAAGTGATGCCATCCCACCACAGACTGTACCGCCATAACTGATGCCAACCCACTACAGCCTGTACATCTTTATGTGATGCCATCTCACCATAGCTTGTACATCCATATGTGGTGTCATTACACCATAGCCTTTACCTCCATATGTGATGCCCTCCCACAATAGCCTGTACATCCATATGTGATACCATCCCACCACAGCCTGTATATCCATATACGTTGCCATCCCACCACAGCCTGTAAATCCATATGTGGTGCCATCCCACCATCGCCTGTACTTCCATAAGTGATGCCATCCCACCATAGACTGTGCATCCATACGTCATGCCCTCCCAACACTGCCTGTACATCTATGTGTCATGCCATCCCACCATAGCCTGTACATCCATATGTGATGCCATCCCATCATAGCTTATACATCCATATGTGATGCCATCCCACTATAGTTTGTGCATCCATATGTGATAACATCCCACCATAACTTGTGCATTCATATGTGATGCCATCCCACCATAGCCTGTATATTCATATGTGATGCCATCCCACCATAGCCTGTACATGCATATGTGAAGCCATCCCACCATAGCCTGTACTTCCATATGTGATGCCATGCCACCATATCCTGTACATCCATATGTGATGCCATCCCACCACAGCCTGTACCGTGTTATGTGATGCCATCCCACCATAGCCTGTACAGCCAAATGTGATGTCATCCCACCATAGCCTGTATATCCATATGTGAAGCCATCCCACCACAGCCTGTACATCCATATGTGGTGCCATCCCACCATAGCCTGTACCTCCATAAGTGCTACCATCCAACCACAGACTGTACCTCCATAAGTGATGCCATCCCACCACAGCATGTACATCTATATTTGATGCCATCCCACCATAGCCTGTACAGCCATATGTGATGTCATCCCACCATAGCCTGTACATTCATATGTGATTCCATCCCACCACAGCCTGTACTGCATTATGTGATGCCATTCCACTATAGCTTGAATATCCATATGTGATGCCACCCACCATAGCCTGTAATATCCATATGTAATGCCATCCCACCACAGCCTGTACATCCATATGTGATGCCATCACACCACAACCTGTACATCCATATGTGATGCCACCCCATGATACCCTATACATCCATATGTAATGCCATCCCACCATAGCCTATATACCCATATGTGATGCCATCCTACCATAACCTGTATATTCATATGTGATGCCATCCCATCATAGCCCATACTTGCATATGTGAAGCCATCCCACCATAGCCTGTACATCCATATGTGATGCCATGCCACCATATCCTGTACATCCATATGTGATGCCATCCCACCACACCCTGCACCATTTTATGTGATGCCATCCCACCATAGCCTGTATAGCCATATGTGATGCCATCCCACCATAGCCTGTTTATCCATATGTGATGCCATCCCACCATAGCCTGTACATCCATATGCTGTGCCATACCAGCATAGCCTACCCCTCCATAACTGCTGCCATCCCACCATAGCCTGTACCTCCATAAGTGATGCCCTCCCACCATAGGCTGTACATCGATATTTGCTAAAATCCCACAATAGCCTGTACATCCATATGTGATGCCATCCCACCATAGCTGGTACATCCATATGTGATGCCATCCCATGATACCCTGTACATCCATATGTGATGCCATCCCACCATAGTCTGTATGTCCATATGTGATGTCATCCCACCATAGCCTGTACATCCATAAGTGATGCCATCCCACCACAGCCTTTACCGCATTATGTGATGCCATCCCACCACAGCCTGTACATTCATATGTGGTGCCATCCCATAATAAGCTGTATCTCCATAAGTGATACAATCCCACCACAGACTGTACCTCCATAAGTGATGCCATCCCACTACAGCCTGTACATCTATATGTGATGCCATCTCACCATAGTTTGTACATCCATATGTGGTGCCATTCCACCACAGCCTGTACCTCCATATGTGATGTCCTCCCACCATAGCCTGTATATCCATATGTGATGCCATCCCACCACCGCCTGTATATCCATATGTGTTGCCATCCCACCATAGCCTGTGCCTCCATAAGTGATCCCATGCCACCATAGACTGTACATCAATTAGTAATGCCCTCCCAACACTGCCTGTACATCTATGTGTCATTCCATCCCACCATAGCATGTACATCCATATGTGATGCCATCCCACCATAGCCTGTATATCCATATGTGATGCCATCCCACCACCGCCTGTATATCCATATGTGTTGCCATCCCACCACAGCCTGTACATCCATATGTGGTGCCATCCCACCATAGCCTGTACCTCCATAAGTGATGCCATCCCACCATAGACTGTACATCCATAAGTGATGCCCTCCCAACACTGCCTGTACATCTATGTGTCATGCCATCCCACCATAGCCTGTGCATCCATATGTGATGCCATCCCACCATAGCTTGTACATCCGTATGTGATGCCATCCCACTATAGCCTGTACCTCCATAAGTGATGCCCTCCCACCATACCTTGTGCATTCATATGTGATGCCATCCCACCATAGCCTGTACATCCATATGTGATGCCATGCCACCATAGCCTGTATATTCATATGTGATGCCAACCCACCATAGCCTGTACATGCATATGTCAAGCCATCCCACCATAGCCTGTACTTCTATATGTGATGCCATGCCACCATAGCCTGTACAACCATATGTGGTGGCATCCCACCGTAGTCTGTACCTCCAAAAGTGCTACCATCCCACCACAGACTGTACCTGCATAAAAGATGCCATCCCACCACAGCATGTACATCTATATTTGATGCCATCCCACCATAGCCTGTACAGCCATATGTGATGTCATCCCACCACAGCCTGTACTGCATTATGTGATGCCATCCCACTATAGCTTGAATATCCATATGTGATGCCACCCACCATAGCCTGTAATATCCATATGTAATGCCATCCAACCACAGCCAGTCCATCCATATGTGATGCCACCCACCATAGCCTGTAATATCCATATGTAATGCCATCCAACCACAGCCTGTACATCCATATGCAATGCCATCCCACCATAGCATGTACATCCATATGTGATGCCATCCCACCACAGCCAGTACTGCATTATGTGATGCCATCCCACCATAGCCTGTATACCCATATGTGATGCCATCACACCACAGCCTGTACAACCATATGTGGTGCAATCCCACCATAGGCTGTACCTCCATAAGTGATGCCCTCCTACCATAGCCTGTACATTTATATTCGCTGCCATCCCACCATAGCCTGTACATCCATATCTAATGCCATCCCACCATAGCTGGTGCATCCATATGTGATGCCATCCCACGATACCCTGTACTTCCATATGTGATGCTATCCCACCATAGCCTGAATGTTCATATGTGATGTCATCCCACCATAGCCTGTACATCCATATGTGATGCCATCCCACCACAGCCAGTAACGCATTATGTGATGCCATCCCACTATAGCCTGTACAGCCATATGTGATGCCATCCACCATAGCCAGTAATATCCATATGTAATGTCATCCCATCACAGCAAGTACATCCATCTGTGATGCCATCCCACCACAGCCAGTATCGCGTTATGTGATGCCATCCCACCACAGCCTGTATACCCATATGTGATGCCATCACACCGTAGCCTGCACAACCATATGTTGTGCCATCCGACCATAGCCTGTACCTCCATAAGTGATGCCCTCCCACCATAGCCTGTACATCGATATTTGCTGCCATCTCACCATAGCCTGTACATCCATATTTGATGCCACCCCACCATAGCTGGTACATCCATATGTGATGCCATCCCACGATACCCTGTACATCCATATGTGATGCCATCCAACCATAGACTATATGTTCATATGTGATGTCATCCCACCATAGCCTGTACATCCATATGTGATGCCATCCAACCACAGCTTTTACCGCATTATGTGATGCCATCCCACTATAGCCTGTACAGCCATATGTGATGCCACCCACCATAGACTGTACCTCCATTAGTGATGCCATCCAACTACAGCCTGTACATCTATATGTGATGCCATCTCACCATAGCTTGTACATCCATATCTGGTGCCATTCCACCAAAGCCTGTACCTCCATATGTGATGCCCTCCCACCATAGCCTGTATATCCATATGTGTTGCCATCCCACCATAGCCTGTACCTCCATAAGTGATGCCATCCCACCATAGACTGTAGATCCATATGTGATGCCATCCCACCATAGCTTATACATACATATGTGATGCCATCCCACCACCGCCTGTATATCCATATGTGACGTCATCCCACCACAGCCTGTACATCCATATGTGGTGCCATCCCACCATAGCCTGTACCTCCATAAGTGATCCATCCCACCATAGACTGTACATCCATACCTGATGCCCTCCCAACACTGCCTGTACATCTATATGTCATGCCATCCCACCATAGCCTGTACATCCATATGTGATGCCATCCCACCATAGCTTATACATCCATATGTGATGCCATCGCACTATAGCCTGTACCTCCATAAGTGATGCCCTCCCACCATACCTTGCGCATTCATATGTGATGCCATCCCACCATAGCCTGTACATCCATATGTCATGCCATCCCACCATAGCCTGTATATTCATATGTGATACCAACCCATCATAGCCTGTACATGCAATGTGAAACCATCCCACTATAGCCTGTACTTCCATATGTGATGACATGCCACCATATCTTGTACATCCATATGTGATGCCATCCCACCACAGTCTGTACCATTTTATGTGATGCCATCCCACCATAGCCAGTAATATCCATATGTAATGCTATCTCACCATAGCCAGTGCATCCATATGTGATGCCATCCTGCCACAGCCAGTACCGCATTATGTGATGCCATCCCACCATAGCCTGTATTCCTATATGTGATGCCATCACACCACAGCCTGTACAACCATATGTGGTGCCAAACCACCATAGCCTGTACCTCCATAAGTGATGCCCTCCCATCATAGCCTGTACATCGATATTTGCTAACATCCCACCATAGCCTTTACATCCATATGTGATGCCATCCCACCATACCTGGTACATCCATATGTGATGCCATCCCATGATACCCTGTACATCCATATGTGATGCCATCCCACCATAGTCTGTATGTCCATATGTGATGTCATCCCACCTCAGCCTGTACATCCATATGTGATGCCATCCCACTACAGCCTTTACCGCATTATGTGATGCCATCCCACCACAGCCTGTACATTCATATGTGGTGCCATCCCACCATAAGCTGTATCTCCATAAGTGATACAATCCCACCACAGACTGTACCTCCATAAGTGATGCCATCCCACTACAGCCTGTACATCTATATGTGATGCCATCTCACCATAGCTTGTACATCCATATGTGGTGCCATTCCACCAGAGCCTGTACCTCCATATGTGATGCCCCTCACCATAGCCTGTACATCCATATGTGATGCCATCCCACCACAGCCTGTACCTCCATAAGTGATGCCATCCCACCATAGACTGTACATCCATAAGTGATGCCCTCCCAACACTGCCTGTACATCTATGTGTCATGCCATCCCACCACAGCCTGTACATCCATATGTGATGCCATCCCACCATAGCTTATACATCCATATATGATGCCATCCCACTATAGCTTGTACATCCATATGTGATGCCATCCCACCATAACTTGTGCAATCATATGTGATCCCATCCCACTATAGCCTGAATGTCCATATGTGATATCATCCCACAATAGCCTGTACATCCATGTGTGATGCCATCCCACCACAGCCTGTACAGCATTATGTGATGCCATCCCAATATAGCCTGTACAGCCATATTTGATGCCACCCACCATAGCCAGTAATATCCATATGTAATGCCATCCCACCATAGCCAGTACATCCATAAGTGATGCCATCCCACCACAGCCAGTACCACATTATGTGATGCCATCCCACCATAGCCTGTATTCCCATATGTGATGCCATCACACCACAGCCTGTACAACCATATGTGGTGCCATCCCGCCATAGCCTGCACCTCCATAAATGATGCCCTCCCACCATAGCCTGAACATCGATATTTGCTACCATCCCACCATAGCCTGTACATCCATATGTGATGCCATCTCACCATAGCTGGTACATCCATATGTGATGCCATCCCACGATACCCTGTACATCCATATGTGATGCCATCCCACCATAGTCTGTATGTCCATATGTGATGTCACCCACCATAGCCTGTATATCCATATGTAATGCCATCTCACCACAGCCTGTACCTCCATATGTGATGCCATCCCACCACAGCCTGTACATTCATATGTGGTGCCATCTCACCATAAGCTGTACCTTCATAAGTGATGCCATCCCACCACAGACTGTACCGCCATAACTGATGCCATCCCACTACAGCCTATACATCTTTATGTGATGCCATCTCACCATAGCTTGTACATCCATATGTGGTGTCATTACACCATAGCCTTTACCTCCATATGTGATGCCCTCCCACCATAGCCTATACATCCATATGTGATACCATCCCACCACAGCCTGTATATCCATATGTGTTGCCATCCCACCATAGCCTGTAAATCCATATGTGGTGCCATCCACCATAGCCTGTACTTCCATAAGTGATGCCATCCCACCATAGACTGTGCATCCATACGTGATGCCCTCCCAACACTGCCTGTACATCTATGTGTCATGCCATCCCACCATAGCCTGTACATCCATATGTGATGCCATCCCATCATAGCTTATACATCCATATGTGATGCCATCACACTATAGTTTGTGCATCCATATGTGATAACATCCCACCATAACTTGTGCATTCATATGTGATGCCATCCCACCATAGCCTGTATACTCATATGTGATGCCATCCCACCATAGCCTGTACATGCATATGTGAAGCCATCCCACCATAGCCTGTACTTCCACATGTGATGCCATGCCACCATATCCTGTACATCCATATGTGATGCCATCCCACCACAGCCTGTACCGCATTATGTGATGCCATCCCACCATAGCCTGTACAGCCAAATGTGATGTCATCCCACCATAGCCTGTATATCCATATGTGGTGCCATCCCACCATAGCCTGTACCACCATAAGTTCTACCATCCAACCACAGACTGTACCTCCATAAGTGATGCCATCCCACCACAGCATCTACATCTATATTTGATGCCATCCCACCATAGCCTGTACAGCCATATGTGATGTCATCCCACCATAGCCTGTACATTCATATGTGATTCCATCCCACCACAGCCTGTACTGCATTATGTGATGCCATTCCACTATAGCTTGAATATTCATATGTGATGCCACCCACCATAGCCTGTAATATCCATATGTAATGCCATCCCACCACAGCCTGTACATCCATATGTGATGCCATCACACCACAACCTGTACATCCATATGTGATGCCACCCCATGATAACCTATACATCCATATGTAATGCCATCCCACCATAGCCTATATACCCATATGTGATGCCATCCTACCATAGCCTGTATATTCATATGTGATGCCATCCCATCATAGACCATACTTGCATATGTGAAGCCATCCCACCATAGCCTGTACATCCATATATGATGCCATGCCACCATATCCTGTACATCCATATGTGATGCCATCTCACCACACCCTGTACCATTTTATGTGATGCCATCCCACCATAGCCTGTACAGCCATATGTGATGCCATCCCACCATAGCCTGTTTATCCATATGTGATGCCATCCCACCATAGCCTGTACATCCATATGCTGTGCCATCCAAGCATAGCCTACCCCTCCATAAGTGCTGCCATCCCACCATAGCCTGTACCTCCATAAGTGATGCCCTCCCACCATAGCCTGTACATCGATATTTGATAACATCCCACCATAGCCTGTACATCCATATGTGATGCCATCCCACCATAGCTGGTACATCCATATGTGATGCCATCCCATGATACCCTGTACATCCATATGTGATGACATCCCACCATAGTCTGTATGTCCATATGTGATGTCATCCCACCATAGCCTGTACATCCATATGTGATGCCATCCCACCACAGCCTTTACCGCATTATGTGATGCCATCCCACCACAACCTGTACATTCGTATGTGGTGGCATCCCACCATAAGCTGTATCTCCATAAGTGATACAATCCCACCACAGACTGTACCTCCATAAGTGATGCCATCCCACTACAGCCTGTACATCTATATGTGATGCCATCTCACCATAGCTTGTACATCCATATGTGGTGCCATTCCACCACAGCCTGTACCTCCATATTTGATGCCATCCCACCATAGACTGTACATCCATAAGTGATGCCCTCCCAACACTGCCTGTACATCTATGTGTCATGCCATCCCACCACAGCCTGTACATCCATATGTGATGCCATCCCACCATAGCTTATACATCTATATGTGATGCCATCCCACTATAGCTTGTACATCCATATGTGATGCCATCCCACTATAGCCTGTACCTCCATAAGTGATGCCCTCCCACCATACCTTGTGCATTCATATGTGATGCCATCCCACCATAGCCTGTACATCCATATGTGATGCCATGCCACCATAGCCTGTATATTCATATGTGATGCCAACCCACCATAGCCTGTACATGCATATGTCAAGCCATCCCACCATAGCCTGTACTTCTATATGTGATGCCATGCCACCATAGCCTGTACAACCATATGTGGTGGCATCCCACCATAGCCTGTACCTCCAAAAGTGCTACCATCCCACCATAGACTGCACCTCCATAAAATATGCCATCCCACCACAGCATGTACATCTATATTTGATGCCATCCCACCATAGCCTGTACAGCCATATGTGATGTCATCCCACCACAGCCTGTACTGCATTATGTGATGCCATCCCACTATAGCTTGAATATCCATATGTGATGCCACCCACCATAGCCTGTAATATCCATATGTAATGCCATCCAACCACAGCCAGTCCATCCACATGTGATGCCACCCACCATAGCCTGTAATATCCATATGTAATGCCATTCAATGACAGCATGTACATCCATATGCAATGCCATCCCACCATAGCCTGTACATCCATATGTGATGCCATCCCACCACAGCCAGTACTGCAATATGTGATGCCATCCCACCATAGCCTGTATACCCATATGTGATGCCATCACACCACAGCCTGTACAACCATATGTGGTGCAATCCCACCAAAGGCTGTACCTCCATAAGTGATGCCCTCGTACCATAGCCTGTACATCTATATTCGCTGCCATCCCACCATTGCCTGTACATCCATATCTAATGCCATCCCTCCATAGCTGGTGCATCCATATGTGATGCCATCCCACGATACCCTGTACATCCATATGTGATGCCATCCCACCATAGCCTGAATGTCCATATGTGATGTCATCCCACCAAAGCCTGTACATCCATATGTGATGCCATCCCGCCACAGCCTGTACCGCATTATGTGATGCCATCCCACTATAGCCTGTACAGCCATATGTGATGCCATCACACCGCAGCCTGCACAACCATATGTTGTGCCATCCCACCATAGCTTGTACCTCCATAAGTGATGCCCTCCCACCATAGCCTGTACATCGATATTTGCTGCCATCCCACCATAGCCTGTACATCCATATTTGATGGCACCCCCACCATAGCTGGTACATCCATATGTGATGCCATCCCACGATACCCTGTACATCCATATGTGATGCCATCCAACCATAGACTATATGTTCATATGTGATGTCATCCCACCATAGCCTGTACATCCATATGTGATGCCATCCAACCACAGCTTGTACCGCATTATGTGATGCCATCCCACTATAGCCTGTACAGCCATATGTGATGCCACCCACCATAGACTGTACCTCCATTAGTGATGCCATCCAACTACAGCCTGTGCATCTATATGTGATGCCATCTCACCATAGCTTGTACATCCATATGTGGTGCCATTCCACCAAAGCCTGTACCTCCATATGTGATGCCCTCCCACCATAGCCTGTATATCCATATGTGATGCCATCCCACCACCGCCTGTATATCCATATGTGTTGCCATTCCACCATAGCCTGTACCTCCATAAGTGATGCCATCCCACCATAGACTGTAGATCCATATGTGATGCCATCCCATCATAGCTTATACATCCATATGTGATGCCATCCCACCACCGTCTGTATATCCATATGTGACGCTATCCCACCACAGCCTGTACATCCACATGTGGTGCCATCCCACCATAGCCTGTACCTCCATAAGTGATGCCATCCCACCATAGACTGTACATCCATAAGTGATGCCCTCCCAACACTGCCTGTTCATCTATATGTCATGCCATCCCACCATAGCCTGTACATCCATATGTGATGCCATCCCACCATAGCTTATACATCCATATGTGATGCCATTCCACTATAGCCTGTACCTCCATAAGTGATGCACTCCCACCATACCTTGCGCATTCATATGTGATGCCATCCCACCATAGCCTGTACATCCATATGTTATGCCATCCCACCATAGCCTGTATATTAATATGTGATGCCAACCCATCATAGCCTATACATGCAATGTAAAACCATCCCACTATAGCCTGTTCTTCCATATGTGATGCCATGCCACCATATCCTGTACATCCATATGTGATGCCATCCCACCACAGTCTGTACCGTGTTATGTGATGCCATCCCACCATAGCCTGTACAGCCACATGTAATGTCATCCCACCATAGCTTGTATATCCATATGTGATGCCATCCCACCACAGCCTGTGCAACCATATGTGGTGGCATCCCACCATAGCCTGTACCTCCAAAAGTGCTACCATCCCACCACAGACTGTACCTCCATAAATGATGCCATCCCACCACAGCATGTACATCTATATTTGATGCCATCCCACCATAGCCTGTACAGCCATATGTGATGTCATAACACCATAGCCTGTACATCCATATGTGATGTCATCCCACCACAGCCTGTACTGCATTATGTGATGCCATCCCACTATAGCTTGAATATCCATATGTGATGCCACCCACCATAGCCTGTAATATCCATATGTAATGCCATCCAACCACAGCCTGTACATCCATATGTGATGCCACCCACCATAGCCTTTAATATCCATATGTAATGCCATCCAACCACAGCCTGTACATCCATATGTGATGCCATCCCACCATACCCTGTACATCCATGTGTGATGCCATCCCAACACAGCCAGTACCGCATTATGTGATGCCATCCTACCATAGCCTGTATACCCATATGTGATGCCATCACACCACAGCCTGTACAACCATATGTGGTGCAATCCCACCATAGGCTGTACCTCCATAAGCGATGCCCTCCTTCCAAGCCTGTACATCTATATTCGCTGCCATCCCACCATAGCCTGTACATCCATATCTAACACCATCCCACCATAGCTGGTACATCCATATGTGATGCCATCCCATGATACCCTGAGCATCCATATGTGATGCCATCCCACCATAGCCTGTATGTCCATATGTGATGTCATCCTACCATAGCCTATACATCCATATGTGATGCCATCCCACCACAGCCTGTACTGCATTATGTGATGTCATTCCACTATAGCCTGTACAGCCATATGTGATGCCATCCACCATAGCCAGTAATATCCATATGTAATGCCATCCCACCATAGCCAGTACATTCATATGTGATGCCATCCCACCACAGTCAGTACCATGTTATGTGATGCCATCCCACCATAGCCTGTATACCCATATGTGATACCATCACACCGTAGCCTGTACATCAATATTTGCTGCCATCCCACCATAGCCTGCAATGCTAGGGCGCCAGTGTGTAGAATGATCAGTTTTAATGAAACATTCCTGCAAAATACTGGACTCTCTGCTCCAAAAAAGGGAATCAATCATCCACACAGCACACCTGGCTATCACAGGAGAGACCAAAAAACAAAATTAAATGAGGACAAGAGCATGTGGCAAGTGCCGCAAATCACCATTATCACCATTAGATCTTCTTCCAACAAATAAGAAATGAAACTAAAAGCCACTGCTCTAGACAAGAAAAAACTACTTCACCACTTACAAAACAAAAACCAAAACCCCCAAAAGTTCTGCAGGGGCAGACAAACACAAACTTCTCCAGGAAAATTAAGAACCAAGAAGAAGTAGGAACAACTTTAATATATTCTTCACGAAACCATTTCAGTCAGCTACTAGCAGCCCGCTCCCCTCCACCTCCTAAAAACACCACACCCAAACCCCAATATCATTCAACCTACAACCCATATCTACCAATACATTCGAAACCGACTTAAAACAATTGCAAATTGCTGCAGACGCAATTGTTACCCCATATCAATCTAGATATGTCGGTAAACCACCAGATCCTTCTCACAACCCTAGAAACCAAACTGGTTTCAGGACTACCTAGTAGGCAGACAACAAGCAGTTATATGGCAGAACAAGCTCTCCCCTACTACCAAACAGCATTGGCGTGCCTCAAGGGTCCATTCTCAATATTCATCATCCAATATGCAGATGACTCTACTATCATCTGTTCCAATCAACTAACCCTACACCTATCTCCTACCACAAATACTAAACTACTAGGAGTAATTATAGATAATAAACTCCGATTTGACACCCACATTAACCAAACTATTAAGACAGTAAACAAAAACTAGGGTCTTTATATAGATTAAAACCTTCCTATCTATCCACACTACTATATGCCTCCCCATCCTCTCTAACCTTAATAAATCAGACCTCCAAAATATCAACTTGCAGAAGCCTTAAAATCCTAAAACACCCAGAGAACACTCCTGCTCTAAAAACATACTAACCCCCTACACCAACCTTAGTTCTCTACCGCATCTGACAAACTCCTAATACAAGGTGTGGAACTCTCTCCCAAATAAATGACTAAGATTACCATGAGAAATTCTCTATGTACATGTTTCCTGTCCATTTTAAACCTGTTGAGCTTTTCTCCCGGGACTCCGCTGAAAATGGAATAAATAAATAAATGTTATGTGATGCCATCCCACCATAGCCTGTATACCCATATGTGATACCATCACACCATAGCCTGTACATCAATATTTGCTGCCATCCCACCATAGCCTGTACATCCATATGTGATGCCATCCCACAATAGCTGGTACATCCATATGTGATGCCATCCCACGATACCCTGTACATCCATATGTGATGCCATCCCACCATAGTCTGCATGTCTATATGTGATGTCATCCCACCATAGCTTGTACATCCATATGTGATGCCATCCCACCACAGCCTGTACCGCATTATGTGATGCCATCCCACTATAGCATGTACAGCCATATGTGATGCCACCCACCATGGCCTGTACGTTCATATGTGATGCCATCCCACCATAGGCTGTACCTCCATTAGTGATGCCATCCCACCACAGACTGTACCTGCATAAGTGATGCCATCCCACTACAGCCTGTACATCTATATGTGATGCCATCTCACCATGGCTTGTACATCCATATTTGGTGCCATTCCACCATAGCCTGTACCTCCATATGTGATGCCTTCCCACCATAGCATGGTCATCCACATGTGATGCCATCCCACCACAGCCTGCATAACCATATGTGACACCATCCCACCATAGCCTGTACATCCATATGTGGTGCCATCCCACCATAGCCTGTACTGCCATAGGTGATGCCATCCCACCATAGACTGTACATCCATAAGTGATGCCATCCCAGCACTGCCTGTACATCTATGTGTCATGCCATCCCACCATAGCCTGTACATCTATATGTGATGCCATCCCACCATAGCCTGTACATCCATATGTGATGCCATCCAGCCATAGCCTGTATATTCATATGTGATGCCATCCCACCATAGCCTGAACATGCATATGTGAAGCCATCCCACCATAGCCTGTACTTCCATATGTGATGCCATGCCACCATATCCTGTACATCCATATGTGATGCCATCCCAACACAGCCTGTACTGTGTTATGTGATGCCATCCCACTATAGCCTGTACAGCCACATGTGATGTCATCCCACCATAGCCTGTATATCCATATGTGATGCCATTCCACCACAGCCTGTACATCCATATGTGGTGCTATCCCACCACAGCCTGTACCTCCATAAGTGCTACCATCCCACCACAGACTGTACCTCCATAAGTGATGCCATCCCACCACAGCATGTATATCTATATTTGATGCCATCCCACCATAGCCTGTACAGCCATATGTGATGTCATTCCACCATAGCCTGTACGTCCATATGTGATGCCATCCCACCACAGCCTGTACTGCATTATGTGATGCCATCCCACAATAGCTTGAATATCCATATGTGATGCCACCCACCATAGCATGTAATGTCCATATGTAATGCCATCCAACCACAGCCTGTACATCCATATGTGATGCCACCCCCCCATAGCCTGTAATATCCGTATGTAATGCCATCCAACCACAGCCTGTACATCCATATGTGATGTCATCCCACCGTAGCCTGTACATCCATATGTGATGCTATCCAACCACAGCCAGAAACGCATTATGTGATGCTATTCCACCATAGCCTGTATACCCATATGTGATGCCATCACACCACAGCCTGTACAACCATATGTGGAGCCATCCCACCATAGCCTGTACCTCCATAAGTGATGACCTCGTACCATAGCCTGTACATCTATATTCACTGCCATCCCACCATAGCCTGTACATCCATATCTGATGCCATCCTACCATAGCTGGTACATCCATATGTGATGCCATCCCATGATACCCTTTACATCCATATATGATGCCATCCCACCATAGCCTGTATGTCCATATGTGATGTCATCCCACCATAGCCTGTACATCCATATGTGATACCATCCCACCATAGCCTGTACCGCATTATATGATGCCATCCCACTATAGCCTGTGCAGCCATATGTGATGACACCCACCATAGCCTGTATATCCATATGTAATGCTATCTCACCACAGCCTGTACCTCCATATGTAGTGCAGTCCCATCATAGCTTGCACCTCCATATGTGATGCAATCCCACCACAGCCTGTACATCCATATGCGATGCCATCCCCCTATAGCCTGTATGCCCAGATGTGATGTTATCCCACAATACCCTGTACATCCATATGTGATGCCATCCCACCACAGCCTGTATAGCATTATGTGATGCCATCCCACTATAGCCTGTACATCCATAGGTGATGCCACTCACCATAGCCAGTAATATCCATATGTAATGCCATCCCACCATAGCCAGTACATCCATATGTGATGCCATCCTGCCACAGCCAGTACCGCATTATGTGATGCCATCCCACCATAGCCTGTATTCCTATATGTCATGCCATCACACCACAGCCTGTACAACCATATGTGGTGCCAAACCACCATAGCCTGTACCTCCATAAGTGATGCCCTCCCACCATAGCCTGTACATCGATATTTGCTAACATCCAACCATAGCCTGTACATCCATATGTGATGCCATCCCACCATAGCTGGTACATCCATATGTGATGCCATCCCATGATACCCTGTACATCCATATGTGATGCCATCCCACCATAGTCTGTATGTCCATATGTGATGTCATCCCACCATAGCCTGTACATCCATATGTGATGCCATCCCACCACAGCCTTTACCGCATTATGTGATGCCATCCCACCACAGCCTGTACATTCATATGTGGTGCCATCCCACCATAAGCTGTATCTCCATAAGTGATACAATCCCACCACAGACTGTACCTCCATAAGTGATGCCATCCCACTACAGCCTGTACATCTATATGTGATGCCATCTCACCATAGCTTGTACATCCATATGTGGTGCCATTCCACCACAGCCTGTACCTCCATATGTGATGCCCTCCCACCATAGCCTGTACATCCATATGTGATGCCATCCCACCATAGCTTATACATCCATATGTGATGCCATCCCACTATAGCTTGTACATCCATATGTGATGCCATCCCACCATAACTTGTGCATTCATATGTGATCCCATCCCACTATAGCCTGAATGTCCATATGTGATATCATCCCACAATAGCCTGTACATCTATGTGTGATGCCATCCCACCACAGCCTGTACAGCATTATGTGATGCCATCCCAATATAGCCTGTACAGCCATATTTGATGCCACCCACCATAGCCAGTAATATCCATATGTAATGCCATCCCACCATAGCCAGTACATCCATAAGTGATGCCATCCCACCACAGCCAGTACCACGTTATGTGATGCCATCCCACCATAGCCTGTATTCCCATATCTGATGCCATCACACCACAGCCAGTACAACCATATGTGGTGCCATCCCGCCATAGCCTGCACCTCCATAAATGATGCCCTCCCACCATAGCCTGTACATCCATATGTGATGCCATCCCACCATAGCTGATACATCCATATGTGATGCCATCCCACGATACCCTGTACATCCATATGTGATGCCATCCCACCATAGTCTGTATGTCCATATGTTATGTCATCCCACCATAGCCTGTACATCCATATGTGATGCCATCCCACGATACCTTGTACATCCATATGTGATGCCATCCCACCATAGTCTGTATGTCCATATGTGATGTCACCCACCATAGCCTGTATATCCATATGTAATGCCATCTCACCACAGCCTGTACCTCCATATGTGATGCCATCCCACCACAGCCTGTACATTCATATGTGGTGCCATCTCACCATAAGCTGTACCTTCATAAGTGATGCCATCCCACCACAGACTGTACCGCCATAACTGATGCCATCCCACTACAGCCTGTACATCTTTATGTGATGCCATCTCACCATAGCTTGTACATCCATATGTGGTGTCATTACACCATAGCCTTTACCTCCATATGTGATGCCCTCCCACCATAGCCTGTACATCCATATGTGATACCATCCCACCACAGCCTGTATATACATATGTGTTGCCATCCCACCACAGCCTGTAAATCCATATGTGGTGCCATCCCACCATAGCCTGTACTTCCATAAGTGATGCCATCCCACCATAGACTGTGCATTCATACGTGATGCCCTCCCAACACTGCCTGTACATCTATGTGTCATGCCATCCCACCATAGCCTGTACATCCATATGTGATGCCATCCTATCATAGCTTATACATCCATATGTGATGCCATCCCACTATAGTTTGTGCATCCATATGTGATAACATCCCACCATAACTTGTGCATTCATATGTGATGCCATCCCACCATAGCCTGTATATTCATATGTGATGCCATCCCACCATAGCCTGTACATGCATATGTGAAGCCATCCCACCATAGCCTGTACTTCCATATGTGATGCCATGCCACCATATCCTGTACATCCATATGTGATGCCATCCCACCACAGCCTGTACCGTGTTATGTGATGCCATCCCACCATAGCCTGTACAGCCAAATGTGATGTCATCCCACCATAGCCTGTATATCCATATGTGAAGCCATCCCACCACAGCCTGTACATCCATATGTGGTGCCATCCCACCATAGCCTGTACCTCCATAAGTGCTACCATCCCACCACAGACTGTACCTCCATAAGTGATGCCATCCCACCACAGCATGTACATCTATATTTGATGCCATCCCACCATAGCCTGTACAGCCATATGTGATGGCATCCCACCATAGCCTGTACATTCATATGTGATTCCATCCCACCACAGCCTGTACTGCATTATGTGATGCCATTCCACTATAGCTTGAATATCCATATGTGATGCCACCCACCATAGCCTGTAATATCCATATGTAATGCCATCCCACCACAGCCTGTACATCCATATGTGATGCCATCACACCACAACATGTACATCCATATGTGATGCCACCCCATGATACCCTATACATCCATATGTAATGCCATGCAACCATAGCCTATATACCCATATGTGATGCCATCCTACCATAACCTGTATATTCATATGTGATGCCATCCCATCATAGCCCATACTTGCATATGTGAAGCCATCCCACCATAGCCTGTACATCCATATGTGATGCCATGCAACCATAGCCTGTACAGCCATATGTGATGCCATCCCACCATAGCCTGTTTATCCATATGTGATGCCATCCCACCATAGACTGTACATCCATATGCTGTGCCATCCCAGCATAGCCTACCCCTCCATAAGTGCTGCCATCCCACCACAGACTGTACCTCTGTAAGTGATGCCATCCCACCACAGCATGCACATCTATATGTGATGCCATCCCATCATAGCCTGTACTTCCATATGTGGTACCATCCTCCATTAGCCTGTACAGCCATATGTGATGCCATCCCACCATAGCCTGTACATCCATATATGATGCCATCCCACCACAACCTGCACATCCATATGTAAATGCCATCCCATGATACCCTGTACATCCATATGTGATGCCATCCCAACATAGTCTGTACATCCATATGTGATTCCATCCCACCATAGCCTGTACATTCATATGTGATGCCATCCCACCATCACCTGTACATCCATAAGTGATGCCATCCCACCATAGCCTGTACATCCATATGTGATACCACCCCGCCATAGCCTGTACATGCATATGTGAAGCCATCCCACCATATCCTATATGGCTGTATGTGATGCCATGCCACCATAGCCTGTACATCCATATGTGATGCCATCCCACCACATCCTGTACCGCGTTATGTGGTGTCATCCCACCATAGCCTGTACAGCCATATGTGATGACATCCCAGCATAGCCTGCACTTTTATATGTGATGCTATCCCACCATAGCCTGTACATCCATATGCGATGCCTTCCCACCATGGTCTGTACCTCCATATGTGATGCCATCCCACCATAACCTGTACATCCATACGTGATGCCATCCTCCATAGTCTGTACATCCATATGTGGTGTCATCCCACCATAGCCTGTACTTCCATAAGTGGTGCCATCCCACCACAGACTGTACCACCATAAGAGATGCCATCCTACCACAGCCTGTACATCTATATGTGATGCCATCCCACCATAGCCTGTACATCCATATGTGATTCCATGCCACCATAGCCTATACATCCATATGTGATGCCATCACACCACAACCTGCACATCCATATGTGATGCCATCCCATGATATCCTATATGTCCATATGTGATGCCATCCCACCATAGCCTATATACCCATATGTGATGCCATCCTACCATAGCCTGTATATTCATATGTGATGCCATCCCACCATAGCCTGTACATCCATATGTGATGCCATCCCACCACACCCTGTACCGTTTTATGTGATGCCATCCCACCATAGCCTGTATATCCATATGTGATGCCATCCCACCATAGCCTGTACATCCATATGAGGTGCCATCCCAGCATAGGCTGTACCTCCATAAGTGCTGCCATCCCACCACAGACTGTACCTCCGTAAGTGATACCATCCCACCACAGCATGCACATCTATATGTGATGCAATCCCATCATAGCCTGTACTTCCATATGGGGTACCATCCTACCATAGCCTGTACATCCATATGTGATGCCATCCCACCATAGCCTGTACATCCATATGTGATGCCATCCCACTACAACCTGCACATCCATATGTAAATGCCATCCCATGATACCTTGTATATCCATATGTGATGCCATCCCAACATAGCCTGTACATCCATATGTGATGCCATCCCACCATAGCCTGTGCATTCATATGTGATGCCATCCCACCATCACCTGTACATCCATAAGTGATGCCATCCCACCATAGCCTGTACATCCATATGTGATACCACCCCACCATAGCCTGTACATGCATATGTGAAGCCATCCCACCATAGCCTGTACATCCGTATGCGATGCCATGCCACCATAGCCTGTACATCCATATGTGATGCCATCCCACCACATCCTGTACCGTGTTATCTGGTGTCATCCCACCATAGGCTGTACATCCATATGTGATGCCATCCCACCATGGTTTGTACTTCCATATGTGATACCATCCCACCACAGCCTGTACATCCATACGTGATGCCATCCTCCATAGCCTGTACATCCATATGTGGTGCCATCCCACCATAGCCTGTACTTCCATAAGTTGTGCCATCTCACCACAGACTGTACCTCCATAAGAGATGTCATCCCACCACAGCCTGTACATCTATATGTGATGCCATCCCACCATAGCCTGTACATCCATATGTGATTCCATCCCACCATAGCCTGTATATTCATATGTGATGCCACCCCACCATAGCCTGTACATCCATATGAGATACCACCCCACCATAGCCTTTACATGCATATATGTAGCCATCCCACCATATCCTGTACATTCATAAGTGATGCCATCCCATCAGAGCCTGTACCATGTTATGTGATGCCATCCCACTATAGCCTGTACAGCCATATGTGATGCCATCCCACCATAGTCTGTATATCCATATGTGATGCCATCCCACCACAGCCTGTACATCCATATGTGGTGCCATCACACCATAGCCTGTACCTCCATAAGTAATGCCATCCCTCCACAGACTGTACCTCCATAAGTGATGCCATCCCACCACAGCCTGTATATCTATATGTGATGCCATCCCACCACAGCCTGTACATCTATATGTGATGCCTCCCACCATTGCCTTTACATCCATATGTGGTGCCATCCCACCATAGCATGTACATCCATATATGATGCCATACCACCATAACCTGTACTTCCATATGTGATGTCATCCCACCATAGCCTGTACATCCATACGTGATGCCATCCCATCATTGCCTGTACATCCATTCCTAACACTTTGGCATCCCACAGGTAGGCTCAGAACACTGTACACTGTACCGTCTCAATACCTTTATGACACCAGTCAGTCCCCAGGTCCTCCTACTACAGTTGCAACCTCCCCAATCAGTACATATCCCTGTTTTATGTCAGCCCTATGAATGACAGCTGTATGCAAGTCCTCTCTTACCACAAATGCTTTTATATTCCATGATTAATAGATTCCAACTGCTGCCTGTAATGCAATCAGTGCCACAACACCTTTTATTATGTCAACACAAATCACATAATGCTGGTGTTACACAAATTAGGTAATTAAGCTGAAATGTTTCCAAACTGTGCTGTTATCAGTTCCACACATTGTTATTCAACCTGTGCTTGCCCAAAAATATTTTGTGTTTGTCCTACTGATTGCACATGTGCAGCCATGTAGATGCATTGCCACACCACATGTATAGCACCATCCTAAGTAGTAGAGAGACAATGCTAATAGCACACAGTGGCCAGATGCTCCTTAGGATGGATGTGCTGCAGTCAGTTAGCAGCTCACTCACACACTGGGAGAACAATCTGCTGGCCATTAGCACCATGCTACCATGTGTGGTGGCTGCACTACAGCTGCTTCTCATTCTGTGCATGTGAAACTGGCTGGGTTAGTGGACATTGCCAATACATTATTATCAATGTACACTGCATTGCCTTACTGCCTATCAGTGTGCATCCCACCATGTGAAACTGTCTGGGCTAGTAGTCATTGCCATTACATCATTGTCAATGTGCACTGCATTGCCTTGCTGCCTGTCAGTGTACATCCCACCATGTGAAACTGGCTGGGCTAGTGGACATTGCCATTACATCATTGTCAATGTGTTCTGCATTGGCTTGCTACCTATCTGTGTGCAACCCACCATGTGAAACTGGCTGAGCTAGTGGACATTGCCATTACATCATTGTCAATGTGTATTGCATTGCTTTGCTGCCTATCAGTATGTATCCCACCATGTGAAACTGGTTGGGCTAGTGGACATTGCCATTACATCATTATCAATGTGCATTGCATTGCCTTGCTGCCTATCAGTATGAGTCCCACCATGTGAAACTGGCTGGGTTAGTGAACATTGCCATTATATAATTTTTAGTACACCCTGCATTGCCTTGTCACCTAGCAGTATGCATCCCACAGTATTAATAACATGTGGCTATGTGCTGCAATAATCTATTTTTTCTCCTGAGTCATACCTATAGAGTGACCATGGAGAAGAGACCACCAAGGACACTTGCTGGGCAGGTATATGGGATCACTATATAGAGTGGATGAAGGGCAGCAGCTTGCCAGAGAGCTTAATGATGCACTGGCATCATTCACACAAGGGAGAAATGCCACCACAAGAATAGTGACCTATGAAGGCACTATCTAGACCTTCTCCTTACATGTCTGTGTTGCAGGCCAATTGATTGGCCAATCAGTGAAGACAAGGCAGGATGTCTGTGCATTGGGATTAGTACTGGGTATTGAGGGGGTTGTGTGATATGACTTTACACTGTGCCACACATTCTTATGTGCCATTAAATTTTTCTTTTTTTCATTTTCCGAATAATCAGCCATGGTTCAGGCAGAGGTGAGGTGTTGGCCACCATACCTTGCAGCCACATCCACACTGAGAACTGAGTCCCCAGTGATCCCCAGGCCTGCTTCACTGCAGGATGATGAAGGTCTCTTTCTGGAAGGTGTCCTTAAGGGCTACTGGTGGGTTCTGTAGCCACCTTTCATTAAATGCTTCTATTTGGAGAATGGTACAGAGGGCTACTCGTAGGGCACTCAGTGGGAAGTGTGACAGTTGTTATGGACTGAAGTGGACCAGTGACTAGATGCCTGGATTGGCAATCTGAAGCATCTCCTTGAATACCTTGTAATATCATGCATCGGTCTAGCCTCAACCATTTCCCCAGGGGCTGTACCCACTCCAGATGTCAGCTGAACTGGCATGCCCCACCATACACTTCCTGTCCTCCATAAATGTGATCCCCTACCTGTTGCTTTCCTTCCCATCTTCTTTTTATCTTCCAGTCTTCCCCATCATCAAATGTGTTCGCCCTTTGTCTGTCTGGGTCACTGATTTGTGGAACCACCCTTTTGTATTTCCTATGTTAGTTTTTGATATGTGTTTGTCCATGTGTCCCTTCCACTTGTTCTTTATCCTTCACTCACTTGAACCTTATTTCCCTCTCCCTCTTCCTTTATTCAGAAAAAAATAAAAAAAAACAGACACCTGTCCCACTAAAACAGCTCACCTTTTCCCACACTCCCCACCTGTCTCACCTTCATATTATCATTCTATGTGTTCCTCTGTTTGCTCCTTCCTCTTTTTGATGGTACTGCCTCTCCTCCCTTCTTATATAATGAACTTTTTCACCAGTATGCTTTGGTGCCCTTGTATGGTGCACAGACAGTGTGTACATAGTATATCTAATATGCTTTGTTGTACATGTGAATGCTGAGTTCATTACCTTCATGTTGTATGCCCTTCGAGTCACATGACCACCGTAGCACTGTCTATGTTGTAGCACAATTGCTGCTGGTAACACAACTGTTATTCATTCACAGTCCTGCACCACTGAGCTATTCCTGCATTTAAGCATATGCAATAGGCATCTGGCATCATTGCACAGCATGCACCATGCTGTTTCTCATTGCACAGCTGTGTTAACAATCTGTCTGAATAATCCTATGATGCATATTCTCTTCTGCGTGATTGTATTATCTGTACCACTATGTGTATCAAACACATCTTGGTTGTAATTCTGAACATTATATATGTTCTTATGCTTATTTTTAAATGAGTTGTTGGATTAACTGTTTAAATTGTATCATGGCAGTGACAGAATTTCATAAGTTTATTGCGTTTATTTGTCACTCTTTTTTTATATTTTGCTAAATTAACACAATAAAATATGATTGATAAAAAAGATTCATTAAAGTGTACACAATATGTATTCAAGAACATCCCTACCAAATGTGTTGTGCTTTCTAGTAACTAAGAAAAAATTGTATATGTAATGTACACGTTGTGGTAATCTTTATGAATCCGTCCTCAATATTTAAGGCTGTTATGCATGTGTACCCTTAATTTAGGCATTAATGAATCCCACGGATAATAGATATATATTTTTTGCTTCTTTCTTGGTAACCTCAAGCTCATCATGTATTACTGCACTGGATATGTTAGCATATTATCATGACTGCAGAACCTTTCTCCAAGACTCTACTGAAACTAGGTTCAGTCTCGTTAAAATTTCCAAATAAATAACCCAACTGATTTTTAGTAGTGAGCCATTAGTGTCAGTTTGAGTTACTTAACTGTTTTTGATAACCATTTACAAAATAGCTCAAAATCCACCTTCAGCTAATTCTGCACTGTTTTTATGTTCCCCCACAGAATCTGAGCAATGGCTCCTCCCTTTCCAATACTCTACTGCTGGTTCATTCATTCATTCATCTTATGATGGAGCGACAACTAGGCACTTTCATTCCTTGAAGCGGGTGACAACCCTATGATCCATTCACTCTCCCATTCTGAAGTGCTAGCGTGATCATCCCATTTGTTCCACTCCAGAGGTGAACGGGTGCATGGGAGCATGCCAGCCAATAATGTTGACTCCTACATAACTCACTCATAACACCAGCTGGTGACTTCACAGAGATCCACTACTCTGGGAAGACCTAGTGTGTGCCTATACACACCCCTGAAATGCCTACAAAATGTACATGTGACATGAGCCATAGTAACCCAGTAGCTGATAACTGCAATTAGCAGCATTCCTTTAGGTCTCATTGATGCAACATGTCATACCAACTCTCTCTCCTCAGGATAAGTGAGCTGGCATTGGCCATTTACTTCTACCTACCTCTGCTCAGCTGTTCCAGTGCCCATACTGCTAATCAAACATGGATCACATCAGGAACATGTACTTTTTAAACAGCAGACTCTGATCTTAGGATAACTTATCATCAGCATAAAAATGCTGCCTTCACTGAAAGGAAATCAAAGAGAAGGTTTTTAATAAACAGAGACAATTGCAAAGATCTTAATACTGACCCATGTGGAATCCTAACCTTAAATACTCCCTCTACAGTGTGGTTGGATCCACAATAGATGTAAATGGTGTCTGTTGGAAAGATATTTGGTAACATCATTTCAAAACGTCACTGCTGAAACTACTGGAGACCAATTTCTCAAGTAGCAGTTGATGATCAACTCTTTTCAAATATCCTTCTGAGTTCCAAGAAGACAGTACCAGAGAATACTTTGTTTTCACTGACATCATAAATTTGGGTAATAATTGTAAAGAAGGGAGTGGTAACATTTTAACCAGCTCCGAACCCATGCTATTGTGATGAAACCACAGAATATCGACTAATGTATTCCAGAATTTGGTGCAGATGGTTTTATTTATTTATTTTTTTTAGACTTTTTGCTAACAAGCAGATAGTAGAATCTGGTTATACCTATTAATTTTCCTGTATGTTTTTGTGTTACTTCTGGGGTTTCCATATAAGCATGGTCAAGCATTTAGTCCTCCAAATAATCTTCAGATTGACCACAGGGTTGATAGAGATGCTTGTTTTTAGCAGAGCCAAGAGTTTGTAATCTCAGAGGGGTTTTTGTTTGTTTACATGACTAACCTACCTGTTGGCCTTTTGTTTGATCCCTCATGTAAGTGATAGGTTTGTACATTTGGCCTGCCTTTGATCAGAAAATTAATCTTTCTGCTAATTAAATCTCAGGACTGATTAGTTTGCTGTATCCATAGATGGACACAGGGAAGATCTCCTATCAGATTGCTTGCATCAGCAGCATGTGTTGTTTGTCTAACTGCTTTTCCAGACTGGGTCTCAGGTTTACTCACAGGTTTTCTTTGCAAATATCCAACTTTTTCTATATTGCAGACAAATATGGGCCATGCAATCTTCACATAATTGAATAGATGGTTTGCAATTGGTTAGTTACTATACAACTGGGCAACTATCAATTTATCTAGTTTTTGATAGCTGTCAAAGTACACTTGCATAATCGTATGGTTGTTAACATTTTAAGGTCAAACCATTCAAGCATAATTTACGTAAAGGATATAATAATTATTTTACATATTGAATCACATAAATATGCATGTAGTTGCAAACACAATTTAATACATTTCCCAAAATCATTAATTAATGTGATTGGTTATATGGTTGATCACTTCATTAAACAAACAAAAAATTCTCATTCTTACAATGACAGGAGGACAGTAAAGATGGACCTTCAATTCACTTGTCCATTCACTAGCACATGTGCTATCACTAAAAAGAATCGCCGTCACTGCCAGGCTTGTCGATTTCAGAAGTGTCTGCAGATGGGCATGCGAAGTAATTGTAAGAACAAAATGCCTACTCTTTATTTAATTTAATTTAATTTAATTTAATTTAATTAAGGAAACAAGTACTGCTAGTAAAGAAAACTCTAAAGATTTATTCTCATTGTATTTGCTCAGTGAATCTTAATTTGATTATAGTTTGGGCTTTGTTCTGTATGAAACAGAGAATAAAAGAATGTGTATATGTGTGTGTGTGTGTGTGTGTGTGTGTGTGTGTGTGTGTGTGTGTGTGTGTGTGTGTGTGTGTGTGTGTGTGTGTGAGAGAGAGAGAGAGAGAGAGAGAGAGAGAGAGAGAAACAGATACAGACAGAACCTGCATGCTACTGCTGTTTGTTTATGCTTCATTGACCTCACTTATTCTCAGTCAATTTATACCTGTATTCCACATTGAGTGACTTTTTTTGGATCATCAGTTTCTCATTTCACCTTTCAGTTTTCCACTGCACTTATTAACTTTGCAAGTTTATTGTAGTCTGTGTCCACTCCTTGTGCTTAGATGCTTATGCTTATATGACTTATATTTTCTGCTGTAAGGACCCAGCCCTAGTTCTTTCTTCCTTTTTGATCACTTCCCCTGGACTCCAGGTTCTCTGCATAATGAATTTCATGCATTTTTCTTTCTCTTCTAAATTGTGTAGTTACCCTAGTTTTGCGCCTAGTTTAATTCCCAGATCTGGGCCCCCCCAACTCTAAGTTGAAGAACATAGAGAGCAGCTGCTATAGTTTATGCCACACACAGAGCACTAAAACACTTCAGTTCTCACTGCAAATGCTATATCAGCATTTATTTCTAAATGTCGGTATGTAATGGACACCAAATGGGATCTGATGATCGCACTCACACACTCTTTGCTCCTGGAGCAGCTGCACCTTTTCCCCACCCAGGCTACGCCACTTTGCTTTTTTAAATGTCCTGTCTCTTAACCTAATTTATTCCTATGGTTTCTACCTATCACTGCTTACTCTACTTTGGGTTTCTGTGTCTTCTACGTGTTTCCAAAATGTTACAACTCCAGCACAGACAATGAGAGAACACTTGTCAAATGAATAGTATGTGATGCTATGTAGGTGTATTCACTGCTTTCTGTACTCCTGAAAATGTTTACTCAGTCCTGCCTTCCGCACTTGTCTGGGTGCCTTTACAGTTTACTCTCCCACCTTCTTACGTCCAGCATATACTACATAACCTTCCAGCACACGAGTTGTTAATATTCTGGCAACCTTCGATTATTTCACACACCTTACATGATGCATTTATTTTTACTTGTGTATTTGCACACCTGTACAAAATTCCTTTTCACTCAATTATCATTTTTATCAACACTTTTTCTTCATGTAAAGTCCATAAAGAATAATATATAAAGAATAGCAAATCAAAAATGCCAAAACTGCATATCAGTTAATCATCGTTGCAAGAGTCATTTTAGAATATTGAACGTTATGAGCATTTCATTTTTATAACCTTCACCTCAATTAAGGAATCAGATGCTGTAATGGTAGAAGATATAGCCTTCTCTTACATCTTTGTCCTTAGTGATTATGTCAGATGAAGCAGTGACTGCGAGGAGGGAGCGTATCAAAGAGCGGAAGGAGAATCAGATGCTGCAGGATGTGGAGACTGAGAGGATGACCTTAACACCACAGCAGCAGGAGAGAATCGACTGTTTGGTCAAAGCGCATCAAACCTGTTTCATCTCAAACTTCCCAAAGTTTGCAATACTAAGGGTAAGTAAAACAAAAGGGCTGTGGAAGAAGGGGACAGTTTATTTGTTTTCCCTGTGAAAAGGCAATGCATAACTAATAGTATATGAAACAGGCAAGCAACATATCCTGTTAATGCACTCAGAGTTTATTTATTCTAAACATCGAAAACCTTTGTCGACAGTGGGATACATTATGATACCCTGCAAAAGAATGCATTGTAACTTCTGATCACAGTAAGATGAAATATTGCAGAAATGCAATCCCTTAAAATATGGCAAGAATGGCATTTTTCAACTGAGCATCAGAACGTTACGTACATCTGCAGGTAGGCAGAATCCTGAATGAGTAGAACTGCTGAGGTAAACAGCAGTAGTCATGCTTCACCGTACCGCAGAAAATGAACCCTTCTACCAGTGTAACGTGTATGAGTTGTAGGAGTCCCTCTAACATTGCACATTGACTGGTAGTGCTGCAACAGTGGTTACACCTATGAGCTGCTCACAAACATCATTCTGTAGTCCAGAGTTTGATTCTGCTAGACATCACACATTATGTGGCACACTCTGAACAACTGCATATCAATAACAAGGTTTCTGGCTCACTTTGAAAGAGATAGTCACACCTCATTGGCAGGAAATAGAACATAACTGTGGGTCTACTGACTTCAGAGGGAGACTTTATAAAACTTTCTTACTGCATAATGAAGAAATATTTACATTTATGTCTGAGCACATTTAAAGGGGTCACTGCCAAGTTAACACTCTACAGAGTTAGTAAAGAATTGATACAGATACAGATCTGGTAAGGCAGCACAAATATATATCCCTGCATATGTGAAAGAGGTGCACACCTGCAGGTATTTGCGCATTGGTATACCTAAAGGTAGTAGCACCTAATTCCTGGAAGTATAATACAGGATCATAGCTGCAAGAAGAATACAGTTACTTACCTAAAGGTGATATGAATAAATGTATGTCCAGCTGCTATATGTTAACGTCATTGTGTATAGATAGTCAATTATCAACGGAAAAATAATGGGGAACTGCTACATGGCAATATACCTTCCAACATGCACAGAAAGAGCAAGGTGGAAAAATTATATGGAGATCTGCATAAATTTAAGGCTGATAAGACAGCCTAGGTTTGGTTCAGCATGTCTGTGAGTACTAAAGATCTAATTAACCATTCTGATAAATAAATGCTATACATAGCACCTCATTTTTCACATGTATCTACTAGTAGTGACTGGAAAATGCTTTAAAAGTTGAAGGTCACCTCGGTTTTAGCATATGACCTTCTCCCTGCAATTCTCAAGCTCACAGCAGGTGCAGCATACTCTATATTCATCCTTATTGGTCACTCTATTCACATATTCTGTATGCCTAAGTTTTGGAAAAGGACCATTGTTCCCACTTCACAAATCTGTTTCACCTTGAGGTCATGGACATTTCCAGCTCATCACACTTCATTCATCATTATCACACATAGTTGAAATGCATTTGTGGCCAAAACTTCCAATATCTAACCAAACATGGCCCCCTTTTCAGATTTCATCATGGTTTTATTTTTACAAAAGGCAAATAAACTGTACTCTTAAACTTAATTAATTATCTAAGCAAACTCAGCCTTGGCCATTCTGCAGGTGATATTCTTTCTGGATCTTTCTAAATTCAGTATTCCATTATGTCCAGTATATTACGTATTTGCCCCCAGCCTCTGTGGAAAAATTAATGATGACTCATCTCATCTGACTAAAACTAAACCCATGTACTTTACTCAAAATTCTACCACATCTCTGAAATCTTGCAAAACACAAGCATCATCTAAGGAAAGATGTTTACTTTACCTGCTAAGTCCCATAAACTTGCTGGGCATTATAGCTAGGTCTAAAGTCAAAGCTGAACTTGGTGTTTTGTATTGTGGAAAGCACTTTTTAAGTCGCTACACTCAGCACACTTCTACTTCTCTGTCTCCTTTCTGCATGCTCCATCCTAATCAAATTAATTTCTAATCAATCCAACAAAATATAGCTAGTTGCAAGATATAAGGGGCACTTCTAATGGACCCATTACTTTTCCTCAATTAAGTACATAGACAAGATAAAATTTGATTAAAAACTTTCTTCAGCAGACTTAAAACTAACCTATTATTTTATATTACTGTAATAGAAGCAACTCCATGAAATTGAAGGCAGACTGGAACACTCCCTTCTGAAACCTAAGACCAACAAACATGCTTCGGACACAAATCTCCTTGGCCCATAATCATCATGGCAACTCTGCCTTTATTATGAAAGTAAATTATAGAATGGTCTCACAGCAGCAGTTCATCATGTCCTGTCTAGACCATCTCTCAGAGGTACTAATAACACATCTTCTTAACAACTGGAGTTGCAATTATTTCTGAGACATTGCCTGATTATACACCCTATTATTTTTCCCCTACATGGCCAATGCCCCACCCGCCTCTCTGTCTATATATGCTTCATTCTTGTGCCTGTAGACCTCAGTGTCGCATCACTGACCTTTAGTATTTGGGCCATGCTTCAGCTACCATTAATTCTCACGGCCTCAACAATGTCAAACAGAGTTTTCATTTATGTTATGGAATCTAATTACTGTACTGGAATTTATCTTCACCCTGTTAGTCTGAAAAGTACTATTGATAACATATATGCAGTTCATAAGCCACAAATTATGCTTTATTTTTTTGATATTGTAGAATAACTTTAACTTTTCAGCTGTGAGCAGTGAATTGTGTATCATAAGACAACTTATTGCAGAACTGTTCATCTGGGCTGCAATGGTAGTCAGAAATTAAAGGATTGTTCATTAGTCTTGCCACGGTGTTGCAGCGGTTAGCATTGTTGCCTCACAGCAAGAGGGTCTCCGGTTTGATCTTCAGCTGGGGTGTCTTCTGTGTGGAGTCTGCATGTCCTCTCTGTGGTCATGTGGGTTTCCTCTGTGTGCTCCGTTTTCCTCCCACATTCCCAAAGACATGCTGCAAGTGGATTGGACATGCTAAAATTGGCCCTAGGCATGAGTGCATGCGTGTGTGTGCCTTCTGTGGAAGGTTGGGCTCCGGGCTGGCAAATTGATACCATAAAAACACCAGTGCCAATCATGAGCAGACAATGTGATCCGCTGTGGCGCCCCCTAACCGGGAAAAGCTGAGAGAGAGTTCATTAGTCTTGTCAGACATAAAATATATTCCTGGATGCCAGCTAACGCATTGCAGATGAATAGGTCTGTCTGTCATATCACTAACCCAGAAAGAGACTTGCAGAAAATACCAGTTTGCAACCTTACTTTACAGCCAGTCAAGAAATACCACCCCCTTTATTACATGATTTTGTTTCTGCGCCAGCAAGGAAGGCAGTTTCTGGGTCAATGTGTGTGAGAGAGAGAGAGAGAGACAGAGAAGGCGAGCCATGAGACAAAGGCACAGAAGGTTGATCTGAAGTGACAGTTGGGCATGGAACTCTGTTTATGTTTATGTGCATTTGCAGAGTTCTAGTTTCCTGAGGATCCTCATTTTCTATGGTGCCAAACTGAACCTAGAGAAAAAGCTAGCCCTCTCTGATCTGCTTGGAACATTTGGATTGCTCTACTTTGGATGAGTCTTAAGGCATATTTTTGTTTGTGAAACCTTTTGAAAGAGTTGGATTTCAGGAAGAGAAAGAATTTGAGGTTTAGGTGAGAGAGCAAAGTCTCATCTGCTTATGCTTGGTGATAGCCAGCCACATAGACAAGTACATGAACATCTTTCCCCACTTGCCTCTAGATTGGGACAGTCAGTCAAGTTCTCATGTAGCAGACCATGAACCCCTGGGTGAGGATCTCGATATTCCTCATTATTCTGCCAGTTCTGACCACCTTTAGGTGGTCAGCCATTCTGAAATTTGCAAGGCAAACTGCTGTAGGCCACACTCAAACCAAAGTTGAAGTAGTCTCCATTGTATTCTGAAAAATATGTCTGGTAGACATTGGCAGTTTATTCCATCAGCAGTGACGGTCTTGCCCAAATGGCCTTGATTCTGATTTCTTTTACTGTTTGTCCAAATAACAAGATTCCACTAAAGAGGACCTTTAAGAAACTGACCTTGGTGTCCTTGGTATATTCTGTAAGGTGGTCCCAACAGCACTGAGGGTCTTTCTCTATTGTTCTTGCTTCTGCAGTTTAGCTTTCACTGCCGATTTATGTAACAAAGTTCCATCAAAGGAACATTTAAGAAATTATGTAATTCCATGAGGCAGACACCAGCATGGTGCCTTACTGCTATATCAGTGCCTGCCACCTTTATTGAGACATACATAGTATTATGGGCCAAGTGCATGGTTAAGTTTGAGATAGAGCTTATGGCTGATATGTGGGACTACATTTTCTTCCTGAAACCATCAATATCTGGCAAACTTTCCAGACCCTTGGAAGTTTCCAAAACCAGTTCTGTCCAAATTCTCAACATATGAGCCATGTAATTTACTGCCCTGAAAGCAAACATGGAGGACAAGTATAGTCACTTCCCAAGCTAGTCCAAAGACAGTGACTCTTTATTCAGAGGATAGACATCTGGGTTCTGTGGAGCAGGGCATTCTTCAAGGTGGTCACCACCACAGTGACGTCTATGTTTTGGATCCAAGCCAGTTATGTCCAGTCCTTGGGAGGCTTATTGATCCTGCCTTGTCTTTCTTTTACCAGACATGTCATAACTAGCTCTTTCATGCAAATTATATCAGCAGCTGAACCAACTTGTCAGCTGAGTGATCATCCAAAACAATAACATGCATGACTAGAAGGCCTCCTAAAGTCAATTCAGATGGAAACATGGTCTGGGGGTCTAAGCCCTTTAGCTATGATAATTTTAAGCATCTTCTCAAATCTGTGGTCCTTTGCTGGGGATGGGGGACATCAGCCTCTTCACCTTTGTCTGTTTCTAGTGTAGGAGACATAATGGGTGAAATGATGTGTTTCATCCTGTACTTATCATTCCTTCCTGGCCTCATAGGGGACAGTTCTGAAGAAAGGGAAGAAATTGATTGTTCAGATGAATCTTTGAGTCCTGAAAGATGGTCCCCAGTCACAATGTCCCAAGTATATATGGAGGGGGGGTAGATGGCCATTGATACAGCCATACTGGAACCCAAGCTGGAGGCTGCGATTGAAGGCCATGACAGTAGAAGCACATGCAGAGAAGCCTTCTTCACTGAAGCCAAAGCCAAAACCTATATTGAGTCCATCTGAAGAAACTTCAAACTTAGCATCAAGGAAACAAAGGGTGGGCCTGTGTTGAACCCAACTGCTTCTGCCCCAAGTGATATCGACAATGATGTTGAAGGCATTGACACCTAATGCTGTAAGGCTGATCTCAGGGACAAAATGTATGTTGTTCATTGTGTCAGAACCAACCTCAAGCTCAAGAGATTAATCCACCTAGGAGTGTTGTTGAAGGCTCCCCCAATGTCTGAGTTCAAGAACCCTGCCCCAGCAGAACTTTCAACATCTTGAAGGTCAGACTTGAAGGCTGTGGTCCCATGGTTGAGACATATCTACCCAAGCTGGCCCCTACATAAATGGGTGAAGTAGCAGTCTAATGAGAAGTGGGACCCAAAAAGGACTCATTGAGGAAAAGGTGGTGCAATAGTCAATAGACTGGGAAAAGAAAGTGGTTGACTTGCCCTGATGATGTCAGGGAGAGGATAAATGGTACACCGTATGCTGCATTAATAACCATGTCTGACAAGTGAAATGGAATGGCTAAACCTTACTGACCCAACAGAGTATGGTATAGGATTTCTAGCATAGACTCTGGGCTATAGATGAACTACTCATCGGTCAGTGCTGAGCAGGAGAAGAATCTTTGACAATAGTGATCCGAGCTGAGGAGGGCACTGATATGTTTCATAAAGGGGGTTTCTTTCTCAGGGTCAGAATGTTGAGGCTTCTTCTTGACCTTGGAGAAAGAAGAAGGGTGAAGTCTTGGCCACCCCGGGAATAGGAGTAGAATTACAGAAAGAATGCTTAAATCATACACAAGCTGTCCAATGGCTCAGAGATGTGAACCTCCCTCATACAGCTGAGATGTTTGTCGTGTTTATCTTGGTGGAGATCGTAGCCCTGCACTTACCTTTTCTAAACTTCTTACTTTCCTTCTTATTCATTTTCTTTTACTGCTACAAGTAATACTAAGCAGATATACTGCAAAAAATCATATGTCCTGAAAGAAATGTTTTTGGTCTAAGTTAATCAACATTTAGTTAAAAAAAATAAAGAAGACAATAGTAAACAGTTAAATAATAAACTTCTGTAAGCTATTTGTAGAAAGCTACTAACATGACATTTGCTAACAGCAACAAACCTAAAGCACAGAGACAACAGTTCTAAAACCTCCATGGCTTCCATCAAATCATTAATACCCCTACTCGTTACAACAATAATAATGCCAACAGCTCACATTAGATTGGATTCTCACATCTGATCCTACCATATATCACAACCCCAGCACCCTAGCAGACTCCCTAAGTTACCATCTCCCTACCAAAGTTCTCAGACACTGCCGCCAAATACTCAAGTCCCACCTCTATAAAGGATGTTGAAACCTCTCCTCCTTTAACGCCAAAACATTTCATGATAGGTTAGCTTCTATTAACTGGTCCCACCTTAAATACCTTCCCCTCAGTGATGCAGTTCTACATTTCAATGGCACATTTTTGGATATCCTTAACTCTCTAGCCACATTAAGGAAACTTAGAGTAAAAATAACGAAGCCCCTTGGCTCTCTAAGGATACCTTCTCTCTAATGAAAAAAAGGGACAAGTATTGGAAGCAATGGCTTCAGACAAAATCCACAAAACTTCTCCAGAAATATAAAGAACTGTGTAACCTTTCAAAAAGCAAATCAACAAGGACAAGAAAAGATACTATTATAATGCCCAATCTACTCTGAACTCTAACCCAAAAGAAATCTGGCACTCCATCAACAAATAACTGTACCCAGGAAATCCTACAACCCCCAACCCCTTCCCAAATAACTCTCCCATGGAAACTGCCTCTCTTCTCAATACTCACTTCATTGAATCTATTCAAAAACTCACCCAAATGTATCCATCTGACAACCCCTCTCTTCCCCCACAAAAAAACAAACACAAACACCCATTTCAATCTTAAACCTGTTCCTACCACCCATATTAAATCCATTCTTCTTAAACTTAAACCTTGCTCTCCTTCCACTGATAACCTTCCACTGCACTTCTGTAAACTCACAGCCCACTTCATAGCCTATCCTGTCTCAGTCTTAATTAACCAATCCATTCAAGAATCCACTGTCCCAGATTCCTGGAAATCTTCTTACACCATACCACTACACAAAGGAGGTAACTCCACAGATCCTTCCAACTATAGACACATCTCAATTCTATGTCCACTCTCCAAACATCTCGAAAAATGTATACATAACCAACTTCTTAAGTACCTAATCAATAGTAATCTCCTAACCCCTACACAGCACGGCATCAGACCTAGTCACAGTACCTCCACTGCCCTACTCTCTTTCACACATACTGTTGCTGAAGCCATGGACAACAACCAACTAGTATCCTGTTTCTTTCTTGACCTATCCAAAGCCTTCAATACCATCTCCCATTCTAAACTTATTTCCTAACTAACTGAAATCAACATCTCTCCCCCTACTATTAGCTGGTTCTCAAGCTATCTCTCTAACAGACTCTAGTCTGTTAGATGACAATCTGCCTGTTCCCCCTTCCTACCTATCCAAACCAGTGTCCCTCAGGGCTCAATTCTAGGGCCTCTCCTATTTAACATCTTCACTAATGACCGACACTCCTCCTGCACATCTTCTTCCCTCATACAATACGTCTACGACTCTACTGTCATCTCTATCTCTGACAACATCGCTAACCTCCTTTCTATAACACAACATACTTTCACGTCTGTAGAAAAATGGCTAACTGAACACCAACTTTTACTTAACCCCAAAGAGACTAAGCTCCTTCTCTTCCTACCCAAATCCCTCACTCATCATAAATCCACTTTTACCATTCTCTCCCTCAATAAAACTCCCATCACAGCCGATCCCCACACCAAACTACTTGGAACTATAATTGATGACCAGCTAAAATTCGACATCCATATACAACAGTGTATCAAAAAAAAACAAAACAAACACTAGGCCTCCTCTACAGAAATAAAAAATTCCTTGCTCCCAAATCCAGACCTTCTCTTGCTCAAGCCTTTCCTCCTCCCTTCCCTTCTCTATGCCTCTCCAGTCTTAACCCACCTCCAGTCATCACACCTATCCAAACTCGACCAGGCTTATAAGAGCACAGCCAGATTCGCCAGTAACCTACCATTTAACTCTCAACATTGCCTTGCCACGAACCAACTCCAATGGGTTGAATTCCCCAACTCCTACTTCTCTCACAGCTACAGCTTACTCACTCCCTGCTACATAAACCCTTAGCCTGCCCATCACCCTCATCATTAGTATCTCACTATACACCCATCACAGCTACAGCTTACTCACTCCCACCTAAATAAACCCTTAGCCTGCCCGTCACCCTCATCATTAGTATCTCACTATACACCCATCACAGCTACAGCTTACTCACTCCCACCTAAATAAACCCTTAGCCTGCCCGTCGCCCTCATCATTAGTATCTCACTATACAGCCATCACAGCTTCAGGTTACTCACTCCCTGCTAAATAAACCCTTAGCCTGCACATCACCCTCATTAGTATCACAGCTACAGCTTACTCCCTCACTGCTAAATAAACCCTTAGCCTGCCCATCACCCTCATCATTAGTATCTCACTATACACCTGTCACAGCTACAGCTTACTCACTCCCTGCTACATAAACCCTTAGCCTGCCCGTCACTCTCATCATTAGTATCTCACTATACACCCGTCACAGCTACAGCTTACTCACTCCCTGCTAAATAAGCCCTTAGCCTGCCCGTCACTCTCATCATTAGTATCTCACTATACACCCGTCACAGTTACAGCTTACTCACTCCCTGCTAAATAAACCCTTAGCCTGCCCATCACCGTCATCATTAGTATCTCACTATACACCCATCACAGCTACAGCTTACTCACTCCCTGCTAAATAAACCCTTAGCCTGCCCGTCGCTCTCATCATTAGTATCTCGCTATACACCCGTCACAGCTACAGCTTACTCACTCCCTGCTTAATAAACCCTTAGCCTGCCCGTCACCCTCATCATTAGTATCTCACTATACACCCGTCACAGCTACAGCTTACTCACTCCCTGTTAAATAAACCCTTAGCCTGCCCGTCGCTCTCATCATTAGTATCGCACTATACACCCGTCACAGCTACAGCTTACTCACTCCCTGCTACATAAATCCTTAGCGTGCCCATCACCCTCATCATTAGTATCTCACTATACACCTGTCACAGCTACAGCTTACTCACTCCCTGCTAAATAAACCCTTAGCCTGCCCGTCACCCTCATCATTAGTATCTCACTATACACCTGTCACAGCTACAGCTTACTCACTCCCTGCTAAATAAACCCTTAGCCTGCCCGTCGCTCTCATCATTAGTATCTCACTATACACCCGTCACAGCTACAGCTTACTCACTCCCACCTAAATAAATCCTTAGCCTGCCCATCAGCCTCATCATTAGTATCTCACTATACACCTGTCACAGCTATAGCTTACTCACTCCCTGTTAAATAAACCCTTAGCCTGCCCGTCACCCTCATCATTAGTATCTCACTATACACCCATCACAGCTACAGCTTACTCACTCCCACCTAAATAAACCCTTAGCCTGCCCGTCACCCTCATCATTAGTATCTCACTATACACCTGTCACAGCTACAGCTTACTCACTCCCTGCTAAATAAACCCTTAGCCTTCCCGTCATTCACATTAGTATCTCACTATACACATGTCACAGCTACAGCTTACTCACTCCCTGATAAATAAACCCTTAGCCTGCCCATCAGCCTCATCATTAGTATCTCACTAACACCCGTCACAGCTACAGCTTACTCACTCCCTGCTAAACAAACCCTTAGCCTGCCCGTCACCCTCATCATTAGTATCTCACTATACACCTGTCGCAGCTACAGCTTACTCACTCCCACCTAAATAAACCCTTAGCCTGCCCGTCACCCTCATCATTAGTATCTCAATATACACCCGTCGCAGCTACAGCTTACTCACTCCCAGCTAAATAAACCCTTAGCCTGCCCGTCACCCTCATCATTAGTATCTCACTATACACCCGTCGCAGCTACAGCTTACTCACTCCGACCTAAATAAACCCTTAGCCTGCCCATCACCCTCATCATTAGTATCTCAATATACACCCGACACAGCTACAGCTTACTCACTCTCTGCTAAATAAACCCTTAGCCTGCCCATCACCCTCATCATTAGTATCTCACTATACACCCGTCACAGCTACAGCTTACTCACTCCCTGCTAAATAAACCCTTAGCCTGCACGTCACCCTCATTAGTATCTCACTATACACCCATCACAGCTACAGCTTACTCACTCCCTGCTAAATAAACCCTTAGCCTGCATATCGCCTTCATCATTAGTATCTCACTATACACCTGTCACAGCTACAGCTTACTCACTCCCTGCTAAATAAACCCTTAGCCTGCCCACCACCGTCATCATTAGTATCTCGCTATACACCCATCACAGCTACAGCATACTCACTCCCTGCTAAATAAACCCTCAGCCTGCCCATCACCCTCATCATTAGAATCTCACTATACACCCGTCACAGCTACAGCTTACTCACTCCCTGCTAAATAAACCCTTAGCCTGCACATCACCCTCATTAGTATCTCACTATACACCCGTCACAGCTACAGCTTACTCACTCCCACCTAAATAAACCCTTAGCCTGCCCATCACTCTCATCATTAGTATCTCACTATACACCGGTCACAGCTACAGCTTACTCACTCCCACCTAAATAAACCCTTAGCCTGCCCGTCACCCTCATCATTAGTATCTCACTATACACCCATCACAGCTACAGCTTACTCACTCCATGGTAAATAAACCATTAGCCTGCCCGTCACCCTCATCAATAGTATTTCACTATAAACCTGTCACAGCTACAGCTTACTCACTCCCACCTAAATAAACCCTTAGCCTGCCCATCACCCTCATCATTAGTATCTCACTATACACCCATCACAGCTACAGCTTACTCACTCCCTGCTAAATAAACCCTTAGCCTGCCCGTCACCCTCATTAGTATCTCACTATACACCTGTCACAGCTACAGCTTACTCACTCCCTGCTAAATAAACCCTTAGCCTGCCCGTCGCCCTCATCATTAGTATCTCACTATACACCTGTCACAGCTACAGCTTACTCACTCCCACCTAAATAAACCCTTAGCCTGCCCATCAGCCACATCATTAGTATCTCACTATACACCCGTCGCAGCTACAGCTTACTCACTCCCTGCTAAATAAACCCTTAGCCTGCCCGTCACCCTCATCATTAGTATCTCACTATACACCCGTCACAGCTACAGCTTACTCACTCCCTGCTAAATAAACCCTTAGCCTGCCCATCGCTCTCATCATTAGTATCTCACTATACACCCGTCGCACCTACAGATTACTCCCTCCCTGCTAAATAAACCCTTAGCCTGCCCGTCGCTCTCATCATTAGTATCGCACTATACACCCATCACAGCTACAGCTTACTCACTCCCTGCTGCATAAATCCTTAGCCTGCCCGTCGCCCTTATCATTAGTATCTCACTATACACCTGTCACAGCTACAGCTTACTCACTCCCTGCTAAATAAACCCTTAGCCTGCCCATCACCCTCATCATTAGTATCTCACTATAAACCCATAACAGCTACAGCTTACTCACTCCCTGCTTTAAACCCTTAGCCTGCCCGTCACCCTCATCATTAGTATCTCACTAAACACCCATCACAGCTACAGCTTACTCACTCCCTGCTAAATAAACCCTTATCCTGCACATCACCCTCATTAGTATCTCACTATACACCCGTCACAGCTACAGCTTACTCACTCCCTGCTACATAAACCCTTAGCCTGCCCGTCACTCTCATCATTAGTATCTCACTATACACCCGTCACAGCTACAGCTTACTCACTCCCTGCTAAATAAGCCCTTAGCCTGCCCGTCACTCTCATCATTAGCATCTCACTATACACCCGTCACAGTTACAGCTTACTCACTCCCTGCTAAATAAACCCTTAGCCTGCCCATCACCGTCATCATTAGTATCTCACTATACACCCATCACAGCTACAGCTTACTCACTCCCTGCTAAATAAACCCTTAGACTGCCCGTCACGCTCATCATTAGTATCTCACTATACACCCGTCACAGCTACAGCTTACTCACTCCCTGCTAAATAAACCCTTAGCCTGCCCATCAGCCTCATCATTAGTATCTCACTATACACCTGTCACAGCTATAGCTTACTCACTCCCTGTTAATTAAACCCTTAGCCTGCCCGTCACCCTCATCATTAGTATCTCACTATACACCCGTCACAGCTAAAGCTTACTCACTCCCACCTAAATAAACCCTTAGCCTGCCCGTCACCCTCATCATTAGTATCTCACTATACACCTGCCACAGCTACAGCTTACTCACTCCCTGCTAAATAAACCCTTAGCCTTCCCGTCGTTCACATTAGTATCTCACTATACACATGTCACAGCTACAGCTTACTCACTCCCTGATAAATAAACCCTTAGCCTGCCCATCAGCCTCATCATTAGTATCTCACTAACACCCATCACAGCTACAGCTTACTCACTCCCTGCTAAACAAACCCTTAGCCTGCCCGTCACCCTCATCATTAGTATCTCACTATACACCTGTCGCAGCTACAGCTTACTCACTCCCACCTAAATAAACCCTTAGCCTGCCCGTCACCCTCATCATTAGTATCTCAATATACACCCGTCGCAGCTACAGCTTACTCACTCCCAGCTAAATAAACCCTTAGCCTGCCTGTCACCCTCATCATTAGTATCTCACTATACACCCGTCGCAGCTACAGCTTACTCACTCCCACCTAAATAAACCCTTAGCCTGCCCATCACCCTCATCATTAGTATCTCAATATACACCCGTCGCAGCTACAGCTTACTCACTCCCACCTAAATAAACCCTTAGCCTGCCCATCACCCTCATCATTAGTATCTCAATATACACCCGACACAGCTACAGCTTACTCACTCCCTGCTAAATAAACCCTTAGCCTGCATATCGCCTTCATCATTAGTATCTCACTATACACCTGTCACAGCTACAGCTTACTCACTCCCTGCTAAATAAACCCTTAGCCTGCCCATCACCGTCATCATTAGTATCTCGCTATACACCCATCACAGCTACAGCATACTCACTCCCTGCTAAATAAACCCTCAGCCTGCCCATCACCCTCATCATTAGTATCTCACTATACACCCGTCACAGCTACAGCTTACTCACTCCCTGCTAAATAAACCCTTAGCCTGCACATCACCCTCATTAGTATCTCACTATACACCCATCACAGCTACAGCTTACTCACTCCCACCTAAATAAACCCTTAGCCTGCCCATCACTCTCATCATTAGTATCTCACTATACACCCATCACAGCTACAGCTTACTCACTCCCACCTAAATAAACCCTTAGCCTGCCCGTCACCCTCATCATTAGTATCTCACTATACACCCATCACAGCTACAGCTTACTCACTCCATGGTAAATAAACCATTAGCCTGCCCGTCACCCTCATCAATAGTATTTCACTATACACCCGTCACAGCTACAGCTTACTCACTCCCACCTAAATAAACCCTTAGCCTGCCCATCACCCTCATCATTAGTATCTCACTATACACCCATCACAGCTACAGCTTACTCACTCTCTGCTGAATAAACCCTTAGCCTGCCCGTCGCCTTCATCATTAGCATCTCACTATACACCTGTCACAGCTACAGCTTACTCACTCCCTGCTGAATAAACCCTTAGCCTGCCCGTCACCCTCATCATTAGCATCTCACTATACACCTGTCACAGCTACAGCTCACTCACTCCCACCTAAATAAACCCTTGGCCTGCCCATCGCCTTCATCATTAGTATCTCACTATACACCCGTCACAGCTACAGCTTACTCACTCCCTGCTAAATAAACCCTTAGCCTGCCCGTCACCCTCATCATTAGTATCTCACTATACACCTGTCACAGCTACAGCTTACTCACTCCCACCTAAATAAACCCTTAGCCTGCCCGTCACCCTCATCATTAGTATCTCACTATACACCCATCACAGCTACAGCTTACTCACTCCCTGCTAAATAAACCCTTAGCCTGCCCGTCGCCTTCATCATTAGTATCTCACTATACACCCGTCACAGCTACAGCTTCCTCACTCCCACCTAAATAAACCCTTAGCCTGCCCATCAGCCACATCATTAGTATCTCCCTGTACACCCGTCGCAGCTACAGCTTACTCACTCCCTGCTAAATAAGCCCTTAGCCTGCCCATCACCCTCATCATTATTATCTCACTATACACCTGTCACAGCTACAGCTTACTCACTCCCTGCTAAATAAACCCTTAGCCTGCCCGTCACTCTCATCATTAGTATCGCACTATACACCCGTCACAGCTGCAGCTTACTCACTCCCTGCTAAATAAACCCTTAGCCTGCCCGTCACCCTCATCATTAGTATCTCACTATACACCCGTCACAGCTACAGCATACTCACTCCCTGCTAAATAAACCATTAGCCTGCACATCACCCTCATTAGTATCTCACTATACACCTATCACAGCTGCAGCTTACTCACTCCCTGCTAAATAAACCATTAGCCTGCCCATCACCCTCATCATTAGTATCTCACTATACACCCGTCACAGCTACAGCTTACTCACTCCCTGCTAAATAAACCCTTAGCCTGCCCGTCACCCTCATCATTAGTATCTCACTATACACCCGTCACAGCTACAGCTTACTCACTCCCTGCTAAATAAACCCTTAGCCTGCCCGTCGCTCTCATCATTAGTATCTCACTATACACCCGTCGCACCTACAGATTACTCCCTCCCTGCTAAATAAACCCTTAGCCTGCCCGTCGCTCTCATCATTAGTATCGCACTATACACCCATCACAGCTACAGCTTACTCACTCCCTGCTGCATAAATCCTTAGCCTGCCCGTCGCCCTTATCATTAGTATCTCACTATACAGCTGTCATAGCTACAGCTTATTCACTCCCTGCTAAATAAACCCTTAGCCTGCCCATCACCCTCATCATTAGTATCTCACTATAAACCCATAACAGCTACAGCTTACTCACTCCCTGCTTTAAACCCTTAGCCTGCCCGTCACCCTCATCATTAGTATCTCACTAAACACCCATCACAGCTACAGCTTACTCAATCCCTGCTAAATAAGCCCTTAGCCTGCCCGTCACCCTCATCATTAGTATCTCACTATACACCTGTTCGCCCACTCCGTAGCTCAGACCAGAACCTACTAGACATATACAAACCTAACAAAGATATTGGCAATCTCCTGTATAAGCACTCTGTCTCCCACACCTGGAATAGGCTACCCCTTTATATACGCAACATTACAAGTTACACTTGTTTCAAATCTGAAGTTAAAAACCACCTCCTAAACTCCAAAACCTGTCCTTCCCATAATCCCATTTGAACTCAAACACACATCTTGCCACAACTTCTACCAAATCAGTCTTTCAACCTGTCAGAATTTTAAACTATGCATTCACTTTGAATTCATCTACCACCTCTAATGTAATAACCACCAGTGAACCAAGAGTTTCAGAATAAGAATTGATAATTGTTATTCTGCATGTACCAGATTTTATGACTGTACATGATACTTGAACAAATCTGTTAAACTGTATTTTTGCATATACTTGGTTTTATCTGTACCTTTTACCATATACTATACTGTATGCTATAATCTGCTAGTAACTGTATTTTTGCATATACTTGGTTTTATCTGTACCTTTTACCATATACTATACTGTATACTGTAATCTGCTAATAACTGTATTTTTGCATATACTTGGTTTTATATGTACCTTTTACCATATACTATACTGTATACTATAATCTGCTAATAACTGTATTTTTGCATTTACTCGGTTTTATCTGTACCTTTTACCATATACTATACTGTATGCTATAATCTGCTAATAACTGTATTTTTGCATATACTTGGTTTTATGTGTACCTTTTACCATTTACTATACTGTATGCTATAATCTGCTAATAACTGTATTTTTGCATATACTTGGTTTTTATCTGTACCTTTTACCATATACTATACTGTATGCAATAATCTGCTAATAGCTGCATTTTTGCATATACTTGGTTTTATGTGTACTTTCTACCATATACTATACTGTATACTATAATCTGCTAATAACTGTATTTTTGCATATACTTTGTTTTATCTGTACCTTTTACCATATACTATACTGTGTGCTATAATCTGCTAATAACTGTATTTTTGCATGTACTTGGTTTTATCTGTACCTTTTACCATATACTATACTGTATGCTATAATCTGCTAATAACTGTATTTTTGCATGTACTTGGTTTTATCTGTACCTTTTACCATATACTGTACTGTATACTATAATCTGCTAATAACTGTATTTTTGCATATACTTGGTTTTATCTGTACCTTTTACCATATACTATACTGTATGCTATAATTTGCTAATAACTGTATTTTTGCATATACTTGGTTTTATGTGTACCTTTTACCATATACTATACTGTATACTATAATCTGCTAATATTATTGTATCTCATTTTTGAACAATGTTAAGTTCTTATATATTTAATGGACTGTAATCTTTATATAAAAATGTTGTATTTCTGGAGCTTTTCGCCTTGGGTCTCCACTGCAAACGGGCCAATGGCTCAATTGGACTAACCCAGTAAACAAATGACAAATAAATAAATAAATAAAATTCAGTTAAACAGACTTTCTCAGCTAACATTACACACTGTACATTTTTCATTGAAATTCTTATAGTCATTTTTGACCATGACAGCACAGCACTGGTCTACCACTCTGTTATTTGTCTGAATATCCTCATAATTTCCTTTTTATTAATTTTAATGGCACACATCAAACATTCCTACTGAAATGCAATGCTAACATTATGGGCATGTCCATACTATACTGAATCAGCAATCATCATCATCATCCTCTTTTGGCTGTTCCCGTTAGGGGTCGCCACAGCAGATCACCTGTTTACATTTCTTCCTGATCTCTGCATTTTGCTGTCACACCAACCACCTGCATGTCCTCTCTCACCACATCCATAAACCTTATCCTAGGCCTTCCTCTTTTCCTGTTACCTGGTAGCTTCATCCTTAGCATCATTTTCCCAATATATTCAGCATCCCTCCTCAGCACATGTCCAAACCAACGTAATCGTGCCTCTCTGGCTTTGTCTCCAAACCTTCCAACCTGGGCTGAACCTCTAATATACTTATTCCTAATCCTGTCCACCCTCATCACACCCAATGCAAGTCTTAACATCTTTAATTCTGACACATCCAGCTCAAACTCCTGCCTTTTTGTCAATGCCACTGTCTCCAACCCATATAACATAGCTGGTCTCTTGTAGACCTTCCCTTTCACTCTTACAGGTACTCGTCTGTCACAAATCACTCCTGACACTCTTCTCCACCCACTCCATCCCACCTGTACTCTCTTCTTCACCTTTCTTCCACACTCACCGTTACTCTGAACTATTGACCCCAAGTATTTAAACTCATCCACCTTTGCCACCTCTACTCCTTGCATCCTCACCATTCCTCTATCCTCCCTCTCATTCACACTATACTGAATCAGCAATATGATAAAATATTAAGCGACAAGCCATAGCAGGTTACCTACTTCCCCTGGGACTGAGAGGCTAGAACCAGGGTGAATTTGAGTCTAACAATCCATTTTTCTCAGATGTATTTAAGGAGTGTGATGATGCTAATTTGTTTAGCATAGAGTGGGAGATTTTTCTAAAGGTATGGTATCCTTTGGGAAAAATTTGATTCTGCCAATAGGTGCTCATTAGGGCTACTATCTGTCCCTCTTTACACAGGGTAGTCCCTTATTGTGTGCTTGCATCCTGAAAAAAAAACAGGACAAATTATAAATATCCTGAGATTTTTGGAAAAATGTATTTCTTAGGTTTTGTCTAGTAGTTTCATAAAGCAATTATTTTGTATCTGAAATACTATCATATTATATGAAACAACTGAAACTACTACAATTCCACAAGAGTGAGTTTTTATTTTGGAAAAAAAGTGATATTCTGGTCTTTGCAGTGGTTGTTATTATAAGGTGTCCTGCTAAATCTCACATTTTTGACAAAAATGACCCTCTTTGGGCATTTGAAAAAGTGTCAACCCTAATCCTCTTCATATTACAATTTAGGTTTGGGTCCCTAGTTTAGCTATTTTTGGTGTCTCTAGTTATATGGACATGTAGGAGGTCAAGCAAGACAGGGTCATTTGGACCTTGTAGGCCATCCAGAAATCACCATTTAGAAGTCTGTAAGAGAAAGAATAGCACAATATTTTTTTAGATGCTCTATATAGCTTAGGAAGCACATACCTGTATTTTTTTATGTTTTTTCTAGCTGGACAAGCTATTAAATTCTAATATGAGCCTGATAAACATGGACTGCAGTAGGACAATAACTTCCTTGGACCTGGAGGATATGTCTTTAGTAATTAGGTTTGCTAAGCAAATTGATTTTCTAATAATAATTAATATTTGGTGATTAAAGGAGGGTTCACTGTCCATGAATATGCTTAGGTCTCACATGATAGTATCTAGTTTGATATATGCAGTAGGTGCAGGGGTGCTTCTCAAAGAGTACAATACTTTTCTGCATTAAGCTTTAGTCCATGGTTCTGGCATCATGCATTTGTATGAGTAAGGCCTTTTTGGATGATGTGTCATCTGTTGTTGATGACAGTCCTGAGTGTGCAGTCATCAGCTGATGTCATCAGTCAGAGACCTTTAACATCAACTCAGTGGATTATATGCTGAAGGGTAGCATCATGGAGGGGCTTCTGTAATTGGTCATGATATGCTGGGCACATTTATTAATAGTAACCAGGATATGGAGGAGTTTCTAGGTTTTTATCTTGTTGAATTAGATTTTGACCAAAAACAGACATGCTCCCAACAGAGATACAGCCAGGTCTATATTATATGCTCAAAGAGACTTCTCTTCGAACATAAAATCATCGACACCTAAAGAGCGAATGCTCTAAAGTGCTAACGGCCACATCCATGAATTTTTTCCTTGGGAAAAAGTTCATGGGGCCATACACAAAAAACACAAACTTCAAATCTCTAATCAAGTGGAGGGCTTCGCCCTCGAACTCTCTGACGTGGGGGGCTGTGCACCCCACACCTCCCTAACTAAATATACCATCTCCGTGATTGCTCTACATTGGGAAAAGGGTAATTCCTGATAACGGCCAAGTGAATTTTTTTCCCGAGGAAAAAATTAGAGGACCTGGCCGTTTGCACTTTACAGTGTTCGCTCTTTAGGTGTCGATGATTATATGTTCAAAGAAAAGTCTCTTCGAGCATATAATATAGACCCATACAGCCACCCTTGGTAGAGTCTCTAGCTGAGTGGCAGATATTAAAAAACAGACAGAGAAGCAGTGTTGTCACTACACTAGAGCCATGTTTCTGTAATTATACAGATGCTTAGGTTTTAAAGGGCTAGAAAGACCTCAAGGTCAAGCAACTTTCCGATTATGCTTCTAGTATTGAGCAGTGCCATTTTAACATGCAACTGGTTAGACTCTGCAAGATAGATTGCTAGGTTTAGGAGACTGACCACGTAAAACAAGACACTTGGGGAGCAGAAAACATCTTTGCCAATTTACAGAATTCCCAGTAAGAAAAGTACAGACCATCCCTAGCAAAGCAAACAAGGCTATTGATCATCTCCCTCCAAAATAACACCCACTGGAACTGCCTGAAATGATACCAAATAGTGATACAGTTGTCAATGTAAAAAAAAAATTATAATGACCATAATCATTCATTCACTGTTAAAACATACTATGAAATGTTGAAGCATTTTAAATGAATTTGTTTTGGTCTCTACTTTCCATCGCTTCTGATCAGTTAAGTCCGTCAGCCTGTCCTGTGTCAGTTTAAATACACACACTGCAGAGTCAAGCTTAGTCCATTAGCAAAGCTAACTGAGATCCTTGGCGTTTTAATCACTGTGATGTTACTGGTGGAACCTAGTCAAGGTCCATCTCCTCATATCAAAGAAGGATTTTTTTCATTTCTCCCAGTGGACAGTGACAAGATGGCCTGATTTCTGAAGGGGGGTATGAGCTAAGAGTTCCATGTGCTCTCTTTTTTGTAAGTCTGCATTAAATGCCATGTATAAATACATTGATATCAGTACACACCTCACATAATTATGTCCAATTCCATATTTTAGGATCCAGATTTGACAGCACAACAGGTACTAATCAACCTGTGAGATAGGACATTTTCTTACAATTTGCAATTAGCAGTCAGCTAGCTGCATATGCAACAGCTATGATGGAAAGCAGTTGCAAACAGCAGTTGTTATTTGGCACATCTTAATCTCAATGGTATCTCAGACATCCAAGTGACACAAATGATTCCAATCTGACAGGCTCCTAATGCATTGCTTATGACACATGAGAACCCTAATAAGGCTGGTAACACAGGTGAGCAAGAATTTGAGTTCAGTGTCATTAGCTCCGCTGGTAGTACACTTGATGTCCATCGTGGTTCACTGTTGCAGTCATGACTGTAGGGTTCTTCCTGCCAGCAGCAGCCCCCGATCAGCCAGAGTCCCAAAGTCTGGATCAGGTGTCAGCTGAGGTCACTTTTATCCTGACATCAATGCGCCAGAAGGTATAAAGACCTCAGCTGACGCCATTTCCCCAGTCTTTCTTGCCGGGCGGTGCCCTTTGCAGTTCACTGATGCTGGTCGGCCTGTTCCTGTTTGTTTTTGGATTTAATCCCAGGATTTTCATTTTATAAGATAAGTACCCCATTGGGGAGGTCTTTTTCTTGCTCCAGTCAGATGTCAGAAAAAGTTAATAATTGTATTTCTTGTGGGAAGCAAATACCTCATAGAGATTTTCACTCTTACTGTATTCCCTGCCTGGGTCCTGACCATGATGCTGCTAATTGTGCGTTTTGTGCTAGATTTAATCAGCGTACTATTAGGCGTAGATATAACTTTGCCTTTTACTATTTTGGAAAAAGGTTTAATTATAACATGTCTTCAGATTCTTTTCCAGCTTCTGGGGTGTGTAAGAGGTGCAAGGATGCAGACAGGCCTCCGAGGTCCACAGCAAAGGATGTTATTCAGTTACTGCCAGTTGCTGGTTCATCTGTCGTCAGTGAGGTGCCTTTGCAGCCCCTGTCGTCCGCCTCTTTTGAACCAATTGCCTGTACCAACTCCGGTGTGGAGCTGATGGGGTCTTCAGAATTGCCAGGGACTGGACCTTCGGATACTGCTCCCTCAGTTGGGTCCAGAGATGGTAGGTAGGTACCGGCTTCTTAGGGAGTTCTCAGGCCTTTGCAGCTTCCTGTAAATGTGGATTCAGTTTTACATTCAAAGACAAAGTCTAAGGCTCCAGCTAAAGTGAAATGGCAAGCACAGGCACCTTTTGATCAGGGTCCTAGGCCTCAGAGGCAGATGCTTAGGATAGCTGAAGATCTCTTAACTATGATCAGGGGTTCACATCCCCCTCCTGATAAGAAGCCTAGATTACAGTCTGATTATGATTCTTCAGACCAGATTTCTGTTTCTTCTGCTTCTTCCCTTGAGCAGGATTATTCTTTTCCTCCTTGTGAGGATTCTGATGCTGAAGATTCCTTTCCTTCAGCCTCTCCTCCTGAGGATTATTCTTTTGGTGAAACTTTGCATGATATGAGGGTGCATTTTCACTGGGAAGGGCAGGAATTTTCTGAATCCAAGAAAAGGCTTAGGGATTTTCTTCTTCTCCCACAGCATAGGCCTCTGGCTATTCCCCCTGTATTGGACATTGTAGATGTTTTTTCGGAAGCTTCTCTCTCTCCTGATTCTTTTCCCCCTGCTACGGTCAAGCTGGATAGGTATTATAGGGTTCCAGATTCTCACAAGTTTCTTTTTAAGAATCTTTCACCTGATCCAGAAACAATTTCTCAGGGTCCTAAGGGTGTTAAAGTGGCCTCTGCTAAAAATCCTATTCTCTCTGACCGAGAGTCCAGGGCTTTGGAGAGATGGAGTAAAAAAGTTTATACTTCTGCTACATTGTCTATTAGGGCTTTGAACTGTCAATTTCATATGCTGAAGTATCAGGAATACCTTTTGTCTGTATTTAAAGAAAAGATGTCAGCTGTTTCTATTGGTGCGGATAATCAGGAGTTACAGGATTTATTGCATGCTATTTTACAGGTGGGTAAACATACCCTGCATTGTGGTTTTGATTCTTTGGAAGCTTCTTGTAGGGCTGCAACAACTGGCGCAGTTATTAGAAGACATGCTTGGTTAAAGGAACAAAGCTTGCCGGATCAGGTTAAAGCCAAACTTTTGGATGCCTCTTTGCAGCAGACAAATGCTTCCCCTGCACGTCAGGAACTGCACGGCTCCAACTGAATACCTCCAACAACAAAAAATGAGCCAGCATCAAGCAGATGAATAGTGTCCAAAGGAGCAGTTTAATAAAGACTACCCCAACAGCAAAAAGGCATCCCAAAACATACCGGTTTCGGCAATGGTTAGAAACCCAGCCTTCTTCAGTGTACAAAAAGGAGCCCAAAACAAAAGTGCTGTATTTAAACACATAGGACCATGCTGATTGGTTACAAGATAACAATCATATGCTGATCATCAAACAGCATAAAATAGCAAAAATTATTTGTATAATCAAAAATGCATTCATTCACAGGGCTAGAGTGCATACATATAGTAATTAATTATTAGAGTCAATATTATACTGACAAATGAAAAAAATAAAAATAAAAATAAAAATAAAAATGTAAATGGTCTGATGAACTGAATGTAAAACAACATTTATACATGAGCTGAATAGGTATATAGACAAAATTCATGTTACATCAGAATGCATGCTTCAAATATTGGAATTAATAAATCCAATGTAAATCTATATAAGGTCTAAATATAATAGTACCATATGTTGCTCAAAGCCTGTATAATATGTTGAATTTATAAACAATCATTTAATCCAGGATTAAATAATGCTCCTAATTTAGTAATCCATTTCTTTTCTTTGAGGTTCAGTTTGTTGTGCCAACCACTCTTGTTGGTCCTGTCACCAATGATTTTGTCAATAACAGTGAAATGAAACTTGGCAGTATTATGTATTAGTGTATGTTTGTATAGTGCATTAGTGATTTTATGACATCTAATGTCACTAAGGTGCTCCGAAATACGTAATTTGACTGGTCTTGATGTCTGTCCAACATAAAATGAATGGCAGGTACAACATGCCAAATAGACAGCCCAGTCTGTGTTGCAGTTTGCAAAAAATCTAATATCAAAGACTGTATTAGTATTCCTACTAGTGAATTCCTTAGTTTTAAACATGTGTTTACAGTTGACACAATGGCCACATGGAAAGGAACCAATAAGTCTATCTCCCAAAATTGTAGTTTGATATACTTGTGGTAACGTTGACTCAAAATGGTGTTTGTAGTGATTAAAATGACAAGCCAAATTCTTTCCCTTGCGGAAAGAAAAAAGGCACTTATCAGGAACAATATTTTTGATTTTGACATCAGCCTCCAAAATGTTCCAGTTGTCCCTAACAATCTTAATAAAATTATTGGTATTCCTACCAAATGTTGTAGTAAGTCTGAGTTTCTTTGTCTTATTATTTTTCTTTTTATATGTTAGTAAATTGGGTCTGTGTAGACCCATAGCATGATTCTGAGCCATGGTCACGTATCCTGAACAATAGCCACGCTCAATGAATCTATTATGCAAATCCTGAGCATGATTGACATAAGTAGTGTTATCAGAACAATTCCGCCTAATCCTAATAAATTGTGATTTAGGGATGTTCTTTGCAATGTGTTTTGGATGAAAGCTGGATGCGTGGAGAATTGTATTATATTGGGGGAATTTTCTATAGGTTTCAGTTGTTAAGGTATTGTCATTATTCCTAGTCACCAAAACATCCAAAATGTAATGGATTCGATTGTAAGTGATAGTGAATTGTATACCCCATATGTTATCATTAAGGTATTCCATAAATTCCTGAAGGTATGGAATATCCGATCTCCACACCATCCAGCAATCATCCAAATATCTGCCAGATGTCAATTTCCGCAAAACAAATTATGTGTATCATCATAGATCATGATATGTTCAATGTAGGCCATGAACAGATCTGCATAAATGGGGCAAAAGATGCCCCATAGCAGTACCTCTGATCTGTAGATAACAATCCTGGTTGTAGAAAAAAACATTCTTGGTCAAAACATGCTCAGTAAGATTCAACAAAAGGGTATTAAAACCAGGTTGATATAATTTAGATTCATTGAGCCAAAATTCAATAGCATCAAGTCCACCCCAATGTGGAATGTTAGTGTAAAGTGAACTTACGTCCAAGGTACATAGTAACCAATCCGTTTCCAACTGCATGTCATTTATAATACTCAAAAATTGAGTAGTGTCTTGTATACGTGATCTTACATATAGTAGCAATGGCTTTAAATGCATAGTTAGGAATTCGGAAAGAGGTTCAGTTATCGACCCCATGCCTGATACAATCGGCCTACCAGGTGGATGTAGAAGATCCTTATGTATTTTAGGCAGAAAGTAAATATATTGTCTTGTGGGATCATTAATAGTTAAATGATGACATGTTTTTTTGTCAATAATGCCATTTTCAACAGCAGAATTCAAAAGTCATCAATATCCTTTTGAAAACCAAGGTAGGGTCCAGTGGCATTTTAGTATAGTATTTAACATCATTAAGTTGTCTGTGTGCTTCAATATCATAAGCACACCAATCTAACACTACCACTGCCCCTCCTTTGTCTGCATTGATAATGACTAAATCTTTATTATTTGCAAGTTCCTCAAGACAAACTTTTCAGCATCGGTAATATTGTTAGGCATAGGTCTTTCACAGTTATACTTGAAATGTAACTCATTAAGTACACTTTTCAGAAAAAGATTGACAGCGGATGCATAGGAGGAGTAAAATTTGAAGCATGATATTTGAAACCTACATGTTGTAAATCTGCAATGTCTCCTTGTTCCTGGAAAAACAATTTTAAATTAATAAGCCTACAAAATGAAAATAAGTCATTAGTAAATGAGTCTTCTGGAACAAAAACCGGGAATGAAGGATAAACCTTTATTTAACAAAGATGTCTGTTCCTCTGATAGTGTAGTACTTGAAATGTTACATACATTATTTATTTTTTGGTCAAAATCTCCAACAAATTTTGCAGACTGGTAACTCTTTCCGTGCTTCTTACCCCCCCTCCTCCTCCTGCCCCTGTGTTCCCTAAAGGGGATACATAGTTTTTTCGTTTTGGGGTAGGGGAATCCATGGTGGACTGTGTGTCAGTATCTGTGCCAGATGAGGTTTCCAAATCAGTGGACTCAGTATTATTGTTATGCCCTTTTAGTATGGAACGTGGACGTTTCCTTTTGGATTTAGAAACTTGTTTCCTAACATTCTGTCCTTCCTGAAAACGGACATGTCTGACATTCTTGAAAGGTTGTCCCTTGTCATAATCAGAAATGTCACGAGAAAATTTTTTGAGTTTTCTTTCTTTTAGGATAGTATCAAAAGTCAACAGTTCAGTACTCAATTTTGATAATAAAACCGGAAAAAAAGTTTCATTTTGGTATTGGTTACATTCCTCAATCAAATTCAAAACTATAGTAGTTTCACTCTCAATGATTCTAGTATAATGCTCAGATAAAGCTTTGACAAACTTCATCGAGCATTCTTGTTGTATAAGATTCCACTCAGAAAGTAAATTATCATCAGGATTCGCCACCAATGGCTGTATTTTCACTCTGAGACCCCTAGGGCAAATGCCCTTAGCCAAATATGCCTTGAGTAGTTTGTGGTGCCAAACACTGGATCTCAAAGCTTTCATGTTTTTATTAAGTGAAGCAAATTGCTGTTCACATTTTGTTCAGGTTTTAATAACGTTATATTGCCTGAAGTAGTGTTCTCATTTCCAATGCCAAATGCCGCAATATCATCTTTATCTGATGATAAATCCAAAAGAAGCTTTTGGAGATCCATGTTATTAACCAAAAAATCTATGAGAAACCACGGCCTGTATGTCAAGATCAAATAGTCAAGCAATAGTTAGACAATAATGGCTGCACCCCATAAAGCTCAAAAATTAGTTTGTCATAGCCACGTCTAATACAGGTCAATAATGGTATTTACATCTTAATTTTAATATGGATAATCAAAAAGATTAATGTTTGGCCCACAATTAACCTTTATTAATTAGTATTGAGAAAAATATATAAAAAAATTTTGTAATCAGATAGTCCCAGAAGTGAAAATCAATTACTTAGGATACAAAAATCCAACTAGAATCAATGGAGTGAAAACAGATAGAAAATTATTCTTATATGTTCAAATATACTGAACTTATTCATATATTTTCCAAATATTGTCATACATATCCAGGACAAATACTGACACAGTCAATCAGTCCCATATAGATTGTTAATTACTGCTGGGATAAACTAGGTCATATAGATACCAAGAGATTATTGGTGTATGTAATCATATAAACTGGTACATATTGGATGGATAGAAAGCAATTGAGTCTATCATACCTATTATATAATATCAAAAAGATAGGTATGTGTCAACAAAAGTCTAATGAAAATCTGTTGTGAGTTAATTGTAAAAACTCCAAAAAAGATGATATAATTATCCTGACCAAAAACTGTGAAGTACAAAAACCTAAGCCCTACTCAGTGTTTTGCAATGGCTATCTAAATGATTATGTATAAATAGCCAAATATACTAGTTTTCATACACAATTATCAGCTTACACTTGAACATAATATATATATCCAATGAAAAAAATAAAACATCCATTAATATAGTTGTACAACCAATATATGCATGCCCTAATAATAAACAAAAATTATTTCCACAATAAAATAATAAATAATGTATATAGTCCAAACCCTGTTACAAAAAAATAAAAAACTCTAAACCTATATAAATGTGGCACTATATTAATATGGAATATTACTAGGACAATAGTGATGAAAAATAGCTGACAGCCCCTACATAAAATGTTGTTGTCGTCAGCCAATATGAAAATCATGTATTTCTATATATATACTAAGTTCAGTTAAAGAACAGTAAGGATAGATTAGGCCTATCAAAGAATGTCCTTGAATATTGGCATGAGTATCCCATCAAGTTTTAACTATTAACACAAATATCCCATCAGATACCATGGAAAAGAATAAAATATCTGCAACAGTTATGTCTAAGTTATCAATATGTGCAATGAAATAGTTCAAAATATGTTCCGATGTAGTCTACAAATAACAAGCCAAAAAATAAAAATGGCTGTTATAAGAATTAAATGTATCAATTGTTACAAGATGTTATAGCAATCATGAACATATAACACACACAGAGTCAACATTAATACAAAAAGACCCTGTTGTAAATAAGGCCTTAAATGGTCGTTATGATCCCAAGGTAAATATCATGTAACATATATATTTTTTTGATGGTATACCCAAAATAGAATCACAATTAACCTTATTTTGTATATTAATCCACTTGTTCAGAGGGTTGCACCAATAATATCAAAAATGTCGCACATAATATCCAAAGTCATTCAAACATGAAATATGTAACAATCCTGAAGAGGTTGTGTAATCACAAATTCAAAAATATGTAAACTAAACACATAGTTACATATAGAATAGCACATTTCAAAATTGTTTTCCCCTAAAGGAAAAGCGTATTACAAACAAAATGTCATTTTACACATGCAGCTTGCAGCGACTGACACCAAACAAACAGTTTTCAAATCGTCGTCAAAAGCCACTAATGATGTACAAACATGCTACAAGCATGAAATATGTAGCAGCCCAAATAGGATAGTATAGTCACAATTTCAAAATGGTATTTAAACTAAACACATAGTCAAAATTAAAATGGCACAGTTCACGATGTGTTCTCCCAAAGAAAAGATATATTTCAAACAAAATGTTCTCCTACACGTGTAGCTGTCAACGGCTGGCACCAAACATTCAGTCTCCCAAATCGTCGTCAATCCGTATAGTACACTACTCACATGTATTGTCCATAGCGTGAATGTTAAATCGCCATTACAAAACAGTAGTTAAATTCCCCTGGTACAAAGATGTATAATCCAAACAACCATAAAAGGAATCACCATTCACCCGATACATGTGTTCCAAGTCCAAACACTCTCAGCTGTATACACGCCACACCGAAGATGATATCCCACGCGTAGAAAATAAGGCAAATGAGAATAATCCAATGTCAATACGACCATAAGTGCAAAAACACTTCAAATAAGGGAATAGAGAACAACCCCAAGTAATGCGAACTCAAGTCCCGAAAAAGCATTATACCAACCGCATGGTCACAAATACGAAGACACAGTCCACCATGGTTTTTCCCCCAGCAGGAGCGAGAAGGAAGTACAACAGACAAATGCTTCCCCTGCACGTCAGGAACTGCACGGCTCCAACTGAATACCTCCAACAACAAAAAATGAGCCAGCATCAAGCAGATGAATAGTGTCCAAAGGAGCAGTTTAATAAAGACTACCCCAACAGCAAAAAGGCATCCCAAAACATACCGGTTTCGGCAATGGTTAGAAACCCAGCCTTCTTCAGTGTACAAAAAGGAGCCCAAAACAAAAGTGCTGTATTTAAACACATAGGACCATGCTGATTGGTTACAAGATAACAATCATATGCTGATCATCAAACAGCATAAAATAGCAAAAATTATTTGTATAATCAAAAATGCATTCATTCACAGGGCTAGAGTGCATACATATAGTAATTAATTATTAGAGTCAATATTATACTGACAAATGAAAAAAATAAAAAATAAAAAATAAAAAATAAAAATGTAAATGGTCTGATGAACTGAATGTAAAACAACATTTATACATGAGCTGAATAGTATATAGACAAAATTCATGTTACATCAGAATGCATGCTTCAAATATTGGAATTAATAAATCCAATGTAAATCTATATAAGGTCTAAATATAATAGTACCATATGTTGCTCAAAGCTCAGGTAGGAATACCAATAATTTTATTAAGATTGTTAGGGACAACTGGAACATTTTGGAGGCTGATGTCAAAATCAAAAATATTGTTCCTGATAAGTGCCTTTTTTCTTTCCGCATGGGAAAGAATTTGGCTTGTCATTTTAATCACTACAAACACCATTTTGAGTCAACGTTACCACAAGTATATCAAACTACAATTTTGGGAGATAGACTTATTGGTTCCTTTCCATGTGGCCATTGTGTCAACTGTAAACACATGTTTAAAACTAAGGAATTCACTAGTAGGAATACTAATACAGTCTTTGATATTAGATTTTTTGCAAACTGCAACACAGACTGGGCTGTCTATTTGGCATGTTGTACCTGCCATTCATTTTATGTTGGACAGACATCAAGACCAGTCAAATTACGTATTTCGCAGCACCTTAGTGACATTAGATGTCATAAAATCACTAATGCACTATACAAACATACACTAATACATAATACTGCCAAGTTTCATTTCACTGTTATTGACAAAATCATTGGTGACAGGACCAACAAGAGTGGTTGGCACAACAAACTGAACCTCAAAGAAAAGAAATGGATTACTAAATTAGGAGCATTATTTAATCCTGGATTAAATGATTGTTTATAAATTCAACATATTATACAGGCTTTGAGCAACATATGGTACTATTATATTTAGACCTTATATAGATTTACATTGGATTTATTAATTCCAATATTTGAAGCATGCATTCTGATGTAACATGAATTTTGTCTATATACCTATTCAGCTCATGTATAAATGTTGTTTTACATTCAGTTCATCAGACCATTTACATTTTTATTTTTTATTTTTTATTTTTTTCATTTGTCAGTATAATATTGACTCTAATAATTAATTACTATATGTATGCACTCTAGCCCTGTGAATGAATGCATTTTTGATTATACAAATAATTTTTGCTATTTTATGCTGTTTGATGATCAGCATATGATTGTTATCTTGCAACCAATCAGCATGGTCCTATGTGTTTAAATACAGCACTTTTGTTTTGGGCTCCTTTTGTACACTGAAGAAGGCTGGGTTTCTAACCATTGCCGAAACCGGTATGTTTTTGGATGCCTTTTTGCTGTTGGGGTAGTCTTTATTAAACTGCTCCTTTGGACACTATTCATCTGCTTGATGCTGGCTCATTTTTTGTTGTTGGAGGTATTCAGTTGGAGCCGTGCAGTTCCTGACGTGCAGGGGAAGCATTTGTCTGTTGTACTTCCTTCTCGCTCCTGCTGGGGGAAAAACCATGGTGGACTGTGTCTTCGTATTTGTGACCATGCGGTTGGTATAATGCTTTTTCAGGACTTGAGTTCGCATTACTTGGGGTTGTTCTCTATTCCCTTATTTGAAGTGTTTTTGCACTTATGGTCGTATTGACATTGGATTATTCTCATTTGCCTTATTTTCTACGCGTGGGATATCATCTTCGGTGTGGCGTGTATACAGCTGAGAGTGTTTGGACTTGGAACACATGTATCGGGTGAATGGTGATTCCTTTTATGGTTGTTTGGATTATACATCTTTGTACCAGGGGAATTTAACTACTGTTTTGTAATGGCGATTTAACATTCACGCTATGGACAATACATGTGAGTAGTGTACTATACGGATTGACGACAATTTGGGAGACTGAATGTTTGGTGCCAGCCGTTGACAGCTACACGTGTAGGAGAACATTTTGTTTGAAATACATCTTTTCTTTGGGAGAACACATCGTGAACTGTGCCATTTTAATTTTGACTATGTGTTTAGTTTAAATACCATTTTGAAATTGTGACTATACTATCCTATTTGGGCTGCTACATATTTCATGCTTGTAGCATGTTTGTACATCATTAGTGGCTTTTGACGACGATTTGAAAACTGTTTGTTTGGTGTCAGTCGCTGCAAGCTGCATGTGAAAAATGACATTTTGTTTGTAATACGCTTTTCCTTTAGGGGAAAACAATTTTGAAATGTGCTATTCTATATGTAACTATGTGTTTAGTTTACATATTTTTGAATTTGTGATTACACAACCTCTTCAGGATTGTTACATATTTCATGTTTGAATGACTTTGGATATTATGTGCGACATTTTTGATATTATTGGTGCAACCCTCTGAACAAGTGGATTAATATACAAAATAAGGTTAATTGTGATTCTATTTTGGGTATACCATCAAAAAAATATATATGTTACATGATATTTACCTTGGGATCATAACGACCATTTAAGGCCTTATTTACAACAGGGTCTTTTTGTATTAATGTTGACTCTGTGTGTGTTATATGTTCATGATTGCTATAACATCTTGTAACAATTGATACATTTAATTCTTATAACAGCCATTTTTATTTTTTGGCTTGTTATTTGTAGACTACATCGGAACATATTTTGAACTATTTCATTGCACATATTGATAACTTAGACATAACTGTTGCAGATATTTTATTCTTTTCCATGGTATCTGATGGGATATTTGTGTTAATAGTTAAAACTTGATGGGATACTCATGCCAATATTCAAGGACATTCTTTGATAGGCCTAATCTATCCTTACTGTTCTTTAACTGAACTTAGTATATATATAGAAATACATGATTTTCATATTGGCTGACGACAACAACATTTTATGTAGGGGCTGTCAGCTATTTTTCATCACTATTGTCCTAGTAATATTCCATATTAATATAGTGCCACATTTATATAGGTTTAGAGTCCTTTGTTTTTTGTAACAGGGTTTGGACTATATACATTATTTATTATTTTATTGTGGAAATAATTTTTGTTTATTATTAGGGCATGCATATATTGGTTGTACAACTATATTAATGGATGTTTTATTTTTTTCATTGGATATATATATTATGTTCAAGTGTAAGCTGATAATTGTGTATGAAAACTAGTATATTTGGCTATTTATACATAATCATTTAGATAGCCATTGCAAAACACTGAGTAGGGCTTAGGTTTTGTACTTCACAGTTTTTGGTCAGGATAATTATATCATCTTTTGGAGTTTTACAATTAACTCACAACAGATTTTCATTAGACTTTTGTTGACACATACCTATCTTTTTGATATTATATAATAGGTATGATAGACTCAATTGCTTTCTATCCATCCAATATGTACCAGTTTATATGATTACATACACCAATAATCTCTTGGTATCTATATGACCTAGTTTATCCCAGCAGTAATTAACAATCTATATGGGACTGATTGACTGTGTCAGTATTTGTCCTGGATATGTATGACAATATTTGGAAAATATATGAATAAGTTCAGTATATTTGAACATATAAGAATAATTTTCTATCTGTTTTCACTCCATTGATTCTAGTTGGATTTTTGTATCCTAAGTAATTGATTTTCACTTCTGGGACTATCTGATTACAAAATTTTTTTATATATTTTTCTCAATACTAATTAATAAAGGTTAATTGTGGGCCAAACATTAATCTTTTTGATTATCCATATTAAAATTAAGATGTAAATACCATTATTGACCTGTATTAGACGTGGCTATGACAAACTAATTTTTGAGCTTTATGGGGTGCAGCCATTATTGTCTAACTATTGCTTGACTATTTGATCTTGACATACAGGCCGTGGTTTCTCATAGAATTTTTTGGTTAATAACATGGATCTCCAAAAGCTTCTTTTGGATTTATCATCAGATAAAGATGATATTGCGGCATTTGGCATTGGAAATGAGAACACTACTTCAGGCAATATAACGTTATTAAAACCTGAACAAAAATGTGAACAGCAATTTGCTTCACTTAATAAAAACATGAAAGCTTTGAGATCCAGTGTTTGGCACCACAAACTACTCAAGGCATATTTGGCTAAGGGCATTTGCCCTAGGGGTCTCAGAGTGAAAATACAGCCATTGGTGGCGAATCCTGATGATAATTTACTTTCTGAGTGGAATCTTATACAACAAGAATGCTCGATGAAGTTTGTCAAAGCTTTATCTGAGCATTATACTAGAATCATTGAGAGTGAAACTACTATAGTTTTGAATTTGATTGAGGAATGTAACCAATACCAAAATGAAACTTTTTTTCCGGTTTTATTATCAAAATTGAGTACTGAACTGTTGACTTTTGATACTATCCTAAAAGAAAGAAAACTCAAAAAATTTTCTCGTGACATTTCTGATTATGACAAGGGACAACCTTTCAAGAATGTCAGACATGTCCGTTTTCAGGAAGGACAGAATGTTAGGAAACAAGTTTCTAAATCCAAAAGGAAACGTCCACGTTCCATACTAAAAGGGCATAACAATAATACTGAGTCCACTGATTTGGAAACCTCATCTGGCACAGATACTGACACACAGTCCACCATGGATTCCCCTACCCCAAAACGTAAAAACTATGTATCCCCTTTAGGGAACACAGGGGCAGGAGGAGGAGGGGGGGTAAGAAGCACGGAAAGAGTTACCAGTCTGCAAAATTTGTTGGAGATTTTGACCAAAAAATAAATAATGTATGTAACATTTCAAGTACTACACTATCAGAGGAACAGACATCTTTGTTAAATAAAGGTTTATCCTTCATTCCCGTTTTTGTTCCAGAAGACTCATTTACTAATGACTTATTTTCATTTTGTAGGCTTATTAATTTAAAATTGTTTTTCCAGGAACAAGGAGACATTGCAGATTTACAACATGTAGGTTTCAAATATCATGCTTCAAATTTTACTCCTCCTATGCATCCGGCTGTCAATCTTTTTCTGAAAAGTGTACTTAATGAGTTACATTTCAAGTATAACTGTGAAAGACCTATGCCTAACAATATTACCGATGCTGAAAAAGTTTGTCTTGAGGAACTTGCAAATAATAAAGATTTAGTCATTATCAATGCAGACAAAGGAGGGGCAGTGGTAGTGTTAGATTGGTGTGCTTATGATATTGAAGCACACAGACAACTTAATGATGTTAAATACTATACTAAAATGCCACTGGACCCTACCTTGGTTTTCAAAAAGGATATTGATGACTTTTTGAATTCTGCTGTTGAAAATGGCATTATTGACAAAAAAACATGTCATCATTTAACTATTAATGATCCCACAAGACAATATATTTACTTTCTGCCTAAAATACATAAGGATCTTCTACATCCACCTGGTAGGCCGATTGTATCAGGCATGGGGTCGATAACTGAACCTCTTTCCGAATTCCTAACTATGCATTTAAAGCCATTGCTACTATATGTAAGATCACGTATACAAGACACTACTCAATTTTTGAGTATTATAAATGACATGCAGTTGGAAACGGATTGGTTACTATGTACCTTGGACGTAAGTTCACTTTACACTAACATTCCACATTGGGGTGGACTTGATGCTATTGAATTTTGGCTCAATGAATCTAAATTATATCAACCTGGTTTTAATACCCTTTTGTTGAATCTTACTGAGCATGTTTTGACCAAGAATGTTTTTTTCTACAACCAGGATTGTTATCTACAGATCAGAGGTACTGCTATGGGGGCATCTTTTGCCCCCATTTATGCAGATCTGTTCATGGCCTACATTGAACATATCATGATCTATGATGATACACATAATTTGTTTTTGCCGGAAATTGACATCTGGCGCAGATATTTGGATGATTGCTGGATGGTGTGGAGATCGGATATTCCATACCTTCAGGAATTTATGGAATACCTTAATGATAACATATGGGGTATACAATTCACTATCACTTACAATCGGGAATCCATTACATTTTTGGATGTTTTGGTGACTAGGAATAATGACAATACCTTAACAACTGAAACCTATAGAAAATTCCCCCAATATAATACAATTCTCCACGCATCCAGCTTTCATCCAAAACACATTGCAAAGAACATCCCTAAATCACAATTTATTAGGATTAGGCGGAATTGTTCTGATAACACTACTTATGTCAATCATGCTCAGGATTTGCATAATAGATTCATTGAGCGTGGCTATTGTTCAGGATACGTGACCATGGCTCAGAATCATGCTATGGGTCTACACAGACCCAATTTACTAACATATAAAAAGAAAAATAATAAGACAAAGAAACTCAGACTTACTACAACATTTGGTAGGAATACCAATAATTTTATTAAGATTGTTAGGGACAACTGGAACATTTTGGAGGCTGATGTCAAAATCAAAAATATTGTTCCTGATAAGTGCCTTTTTTCTTTCCGCAAGGGAAAGAATTTGGCTTGTCATTTTAATCACTACAAACACCATTTTGAGTCAACGTTACCACAAGTATATCAAACTACAATTTTGGGAGATAGACTTATTGGTTCCTTTCCATGTGGCCATTGTGTCAACTGTAAACACATGTTTAAAACTAAGGAATTCACTAGTAGGAATACTAATACAGTCTTTGATATTAGATTTTTTGCAAACTGCAACACAGACTGGGCTGTCTATTTGGCATGTTGTACCTGCCATTCATTTTATGTTGGACAGACATCAAGACCAGTCAAATTACGTATTTCGGAGCACCTTAGTGACATTAGATGTCATAAAATCACTAATGCACTATACAAACATACACTAATACATAATACTGCCAAGTTTCATTTCACTGTTATTGACAAAATCATTGGTGACAGGACCAACAAGAGTGGTTGGCACAACAAACTGAACCTCAAAGAAAAGAAATGGATTACTAAATTAGGAGCATTATTTAATCCTGGATTAAATGATTGTTTATAAATTCAACATATTATACAGGCTTTGAGCAACATATGGTACTATTATATTTAGACCTTATATAGATTTACATTGGATTTATTAATTCCAATATTTGAAGCATGCATTCTGATGTAACATGAATTTTGTCTATATACCTATTCAGCTCATGTATAAATGTTGTTTTACATTCAGTTCATCAGACCATTTACATTTTTATTTTTTATTTTTTATTTTTTTCATTTGTCAGTATAATATTGACTCTAATAATTAATTACTATATGTATGCACTCTAGCCCTGTGAATGAATGCATTTTTGATTATACAAATAATTTTTGCTATTTTATGCTGTTTGATGATCAGCATATGATTGTTATCTTGTAACCAATCAGCATGGTCCTATGTGTTTAAATACAGCACTTTTGTTTTGGGCTCCTTTTTGTACACTGAAGAAGGCTGGGTTTCTAACCATTGCCGAAACCGGTATGTTTTGGGATGCCTTTTTGCTGTTGGGGTAGTCTTTATTAAACTGCTCCTTTGGACACTATTCATCTGCTTGATGCTGGCTCATTTTTTGTTGTTGCCTCTTTGCAGCACCATGTTCTGTTTGGGTCCAACGCTGAAGAGGTATTAAAGAAAATGGAGGACAAAGCCAAATCTATGCAGACGGTTAAGGATTTTCTACAGGTGCAACCTCCTAGATTTAGCAGACACTGGCAGCTAAACCTTGGTCCTTTCTGGGCTCAGACAGGTCTCAGAGAGGCAGATTCAGGCGTTCCAGAGGTAGGGGACAGGCACAGACCCATTTTAGGAATAGGCAGTGGAGTGCCCCCTCTCCCAAGGGAGGTGAAGATAAGTCTCAACCCTACTGAAAACAGTCTTTATGACTCTCCCTTTCTGGTTCCAGGGGCTCCTGTCCTGGAAGCACCTTTGGGAGGAAGGATTTCTCTTTTTTATCACAATTGGAGCCACATAACCCGGGACAAATGGGTTCTGGACATAGTCTCAAGAGGTTACAGATTTCATTTCCACACCTTGCCAAAACCGAACGGTTGGCCAGATCTGCCAAATCATCAGTGGGCAGAGGCACAATGGCAGGTTCAGTCCCTCCTGGCTATGAGGGCCATAGAATTGGTACCAAATTTAGAAATAGGGCAAGGTTCCAGACTTTTCCTGGTTCCCAGGAAGGAAAATTCATGGAGAAGAATCCTGGACCTTTCTGTACTAAACACCTTCCTAGATATGCCCAAAATTCAAGATGCTCACTCTGCAGCAGCTGCTGCCTATGTTGGGCAAGAACACTTGGATGGTGACTTTGGACTTAAAAGAAGCTTACCTGCATATTCCTATAAGGCAAGAGTGCAGAAGGTATCTGCGTTTCAAAGCGGGCTCGACACATTACCAGTTCTCTGTGCTGCCCTTTGGCTTATCTACTGCACCCATGGTCTTTACAAAGTGCCTGGCACTAGTAATGGTGTTTTGCAGACAGAAGGGGATTCAAATATACCCTTATCTGGACGACTGTCTTATTCAAGTAGACGACAAAGACACTCTACTTCGGCATCTAGCTTTTGTGCAGCATCTTCTTCAGTATCTCGGTTTCACAGTGAATCTAAAGAAATCAAATCTGGTACCCACACAACAGATTACTTTCCTGGGTGCTCTTCTGAGTACTACAACCCAGATGGCTTCCTTGACACCAGACAAAAAAGTGCAACTGGCTTCTTCTTTCCGACACCTGGCTTCAATGAAACAGCTGACTGCAAGAAAAATTCTGCAGGCTTTGGGTTACATGGCTTCCTGCATTCTACTAATACCATATGCAAGACTGCATATGAGGAAACTGCAGTGGTACATCAAGAGTGTTTGGTCTCAGCATTACCACAGTTTGGAAACAGTGATCACGATTTTGCCTTGTCTCCAGCAAGAGTTTCTTTGGTGGGCCAAAGCCTGTCTACAGAACAAGGGGAAGCCTTTTTGTCCTCCACCAACCAACCAAGTACTGACAACGGATGCTTCAGATTATGCTTGGGGAGCCCACATGCACAGGAGATGTCTTCAGGGTGTTTGGACAAAGGAGCAAACACACCTGCACATAAATTTGAAGGAGATGCTAGTTGTACAGAATGCCCTGATAGCCTTCAGGGACCTTCTTCTGCCAGGACAATTGTTGATACAGACAGACAACACTACAGTGATGTGGTACATAAACAGGCAGGGGGGCTCTCACTCTTACCCCCTGTGCAGATTAGCCATGACTCTATGGTACACTGCTCTGACCTGCAGTGTTGACTTACAAGCGCAATTCCTGCCAGGAAAAGACAACACTTTGGCAGACACATTGAGCAGACACATTTTGGATCCACATGAATGGATGTTGGATGTTCAGATATTCAGGATGATTATAAAGGCGCGGGGATGTCTGGACATAGATCTCTTTGCATCCCCTCAGAATCATCAACTTCCAACATTCTGCATCAGGACCTACCACAAACTAGCATGGCAAGTGGATGCCCTCTCATTCATTTGGAAACACCTCTCAGTATATGCTTTTCCTCCTTTTCCTCTTCTACCTCGGGTACTTCTGAAGATAAAACAGGACAGACCGCACATGATTCTACTGGCTTCCAATTGGCCTCGGCAATTCTGGTATTCCACTCTGATGAACCTGGTTCAGGAGCCTCCCTGGATTCTGCCTCAAATCCCTCATCTACTGTCTCAACAGGATGGCTGGATACTGCACAGTCATGTCAAAACTCTGAATCTAGCTGCCTGGTGGATCCAGGGTCTGTAAACACCTCTACCCTTTCCAAACAGGTAATGGATGTAATCCTTGAAGCTAGATGGCCCAGCACTAGAAAATCTTATGCAGGTAAATGGAAAAGATTTTGCTCCTGGAATCAAGTCCAGGGTGGTGATTCTGCTGTTCCGAACATTCCTCTGATTTTACAGTATCCGACAGAGTTGTTACATACAGGCCTATCTTTTTCATCTGTTAAGCTTCATGCTTCTGCTATTTCTGCACATTACAATACGGATCCTCTGATTTTTTTCTCATCCATTACTTAAACAATTTCTTAGAGGGGCTAAGAATATTCGGCCCCCTATGAGGGCTCCTGTTCCCACTTGGGATCTTAACTATGTTTTGGAGAAATTAACCTTGTCTCCTTTTGAACTTGCAGCTTCCATGGATTTGAAATTTTTGTCTTGGAAAACTGCTTTTCTTTTAGCTATTACCTCTGCTAGAAGAATTTCGGAATTGCAAGCACTCATGGCTGTGGAACCCTTCCTTATTTTTCATCAGGACAGGGTATCTCTATGGACTAATCCCACCTTTATGCCCAAGGTGGTTTTCGGCAGTGTCCTTGAATCAGTCTATTCATTTGCCTACCTTTTATCCTAATCCTCAAAGTGAGGAAGAAAGTCTTTTGCACTCTTTAGACGTGCACAGGCAGCTTTGTTTATACCTGGACAGGACCAAGATATTCCGGAAATCTGATCAGTTGTTTGTCACTTATGTTCCTACTGTTCAAGGGAAAGCAATCACTAAACAAACTATTTCCAAGTGAATTGCCCATTGCATCAAGTTCTGTTACTCTTATCGTGGCAGTCCAGTTCCTGTTAATGTTAGGACTCATTCTACCCGGGCTACTGCTACTTCAGCAGCTTTTCTTTGTGGGGTTCCTACCAAGGATATTTTGGAGGCTGCTACTTGGGAGTTCTGTGCATACTTTTTCTAAGCATTACAACCTCCCTCTCTATTCTAAATCCAGGGCCGGTTTTGCTTCTGCGGTTTTACAAGGTTTTGTGACCGCTCCCTCTGTTTCTCCTCCAGTCACCCTTTCTTAGCTTTGGGACTCAACCCTGCAGTGATGACTGCAACAGTGAACCACGAAGGACATAGTACAGTTGTGTACTCTTACCATAAATGTAGATGTTCGAGTGTGTTCACTGTTGCAGTCTGGGTTACCCTCCCTCCTACCCCCTCTTTTGTTTTTTCTTTGAGTATTATCTGTTATGAGGTATTTTGGCTGATGAGGTTTTAGACATGGTTTCCTTTTTAGCCTTTTCTTTCTGGGCACCTGACATCTGGGGTAAGAAAAATTGGGGAAATGGCGTCAGCTGAGGTCTTTATACCTTCTGACGCATTGACGTCAGGATAAAAGTGACCTCAGCTGACGCCCGATCCAGACTTTGGGACTCTGGCCGATTGGGGGCTGCTGCTGGCAGGAAGAACCCTACAGTCATGACTGCAACAGTGAACACACTCGAACATCTACATTTAATCCAGAGGAAGGTAAGATGATGGTGCTGCCGACAGAGTTTATAGTCATTTAGAAGAAAACTCAATCATTGCAATAGAGCAAAGGGGTAATAAAAGAAAGTCATATGGATCAAAGGATCATCTGTTGTTAAATAAAGCCATAACAGAAAATTGTAAAAGGTGAAGAATCTAAGTATGGCATGGATAGATTAAAAAGGCATTTGACAGCATTTCAAATGCATGGATAAAGGAGTGCTTACAGATGTATAAGATGCACTCTGCATCGATCAATTACATTACAGTAACTGAAACAGTGGCAAACCACTCTCTAGCTAAGCCATGATAAAGAACAAATTATTCCAGGGATAAAAATTCAAAGGGAGATAGACCAAGGTGTCTCATTGTTACTGTTGTTTCTTTGTCTTGCCCTTAAGCCATTCAACTGTCTACTTAACAGATTTGGTCATGGTTACAATTTGGTTCCCAGAAAATGTGAAAGTGTAAAGAGTTCTCATCTTCTTTTTGTGGATAATTTAAAATTGTTTAGTTCATCAGATGAGGAGCTGAAAGGACAGCTGGACGTGGTCAAAATTTTCTCGGATGATATAAGAATGTCATTTCATCTTGATAAATGTGCAAAAGTAACATTTAAAGCAGGAAAACTGCAGCACAAAGAAAATAGCTTGAGAAAAGAATGTGATATAAAGGAACTTGAGCAGGAGGGGAGTCTGGGTCAGGAATGTGATATAAAGGAACTTGAGCAGGAGGGGAGTCTGGGGCAGGAATGTGATATAAAGAAACTTGAGCAGGAGGGGAGTCTGGGGCAGGAATGTGATATAAAGGAACTTAAGCAGGAGGGGGTCTGGGGCAGGAATGTGATATAAAGGAACTTAAGCAGGAGGGTGTCTGGGGCAGGAATGTGATATAAAGGAACTTGAGCAGGAGGGGAGTCTGGGGCAGGAATGTGATATAAAGGAACTTTAGCAGGAGGGGAGTCTGGGGCAGGAATGTGATATAAAGGAACTTGAGCAGGAGGGGAGTCTGGGGCAGGAATGTGATATAAAGGAACTTAAGCAGGAGGGAGTCTGGGGCAGGAATGTGATATAAAGGAACTTAAGCAGGAGGGGAGTCTGGGGCAGGAATGTGATATAAAGGAACTTAAGCAGGAGGGAGTCTGGGGCAGGAATGTGATATAAAGGAACTTAAGCAGGAGGGTGTTTGGGGCAGGAATGTGATATAAAGGAACTTGAGCAGGAGGGGAGTCTGGGTCAGGAATGTGATATAAAGGAACTTAAGCAGGAGGGAGTCTGGGGCAGGAATGTGATATAAAGGAACTTGAGCAGGAGGGAGTCTGGGGCAGGAATGTGATATAAAGGAACTTAAGCAGGAGGGAGTCTGGGGCAGGAATGTGATATAAAGGAACTTAAGCAGGAGGGTGTCTGGGGCAGGAATGTGATATAAAGGAACTTGAGCAGGAGGGGAGTCTGGGGCAGGAATGTGATATAAAGGAACTTGAGCAGGAGGGGAGTATGGGGCAGGAATGTGATATAAAGGAACTTAAGCAGGAGGGAGTCTGGGGCAGGAATGTGATATAAAGGAACTTAAGCAGAAGGGAGTCTGGGGCAGGAATGTGATATAAAGGAACTTGAGCAGGAGGGTGTCTGGGGCAGGAATGTGATATAAAGGAACTTGAGCAGAAGGGGAGTCTGGGGCAGGAATGTGATATAAAGGAACTTAAGCAGGAGGGAGTCTGGGGCAGGAATGTGATATAAAGGAACTTGAGCAGGAGGGGAGTCTGGGGTAGGAATGTGATATAAAGGAGCTTAAGCAGGAGGGAGTCTGGGGCAGGAATGTGATATAAAGGAACTTAAGCAGGAGGGAGTCTGGGGCAGAAATGTGTTATAAAGGAACTTGAGCAGGAGGGGAGTCTGGGGCAGGAATGTGATATAAAGGAACTTGAGCAAGAGGGGAGTCTGGGGCAGGAATGTGATATAAAGAAACTTAAGCAGGAGGGAGTCTGGGGCAGGAATGTGATATAAAAGAACTTAAGCAGGAGGGTGTCTGGGGCAGGAATGTGATATAAAGGAACTTGAGCAGGAGGGGAGTCTGGGGCAGGAATGTGATATAAAGGAACTTGAGCAGGAGGGGAGTCTGGGGCAGGAATGTGATATAAAGGAACTTAAGCAGGAGGGAGTCTGGGGCAGGAATGTGATATAAAGGAACTTAAGCAGGAGGGAGTCTGGGGCAGGATTGTGATATAAAGGAACTTGAGCAGGAGGGGAATCTGGGGCAGGAATGTGATATAAAGGAACTTGAGCAGGAGGGGAGTCTGGGGCAGGAATGTGATATAAAGGAACTTAAGCAGGAGGGAGTCTGGGGCAGGAATGTGATATGAAGGAACTGAAGCAGGAGGGAGTCTGGGGAAGGAATGTGATATAAAGGAACTTAATTAGGAGGGAGTCTGGGGCAGGAATGTGATATAAAGGAACTTAATTAGGAGGGAGTCTGGGACAGGAATGTGATATAAAGGAACTTAAGCAGGAGGGGAGTCTGGGGCAGGAATGTGATATAAAGGAACTTAAGCAGGAGGGAGTCTGGGGCAGGAATGTGATATAAAGGAACTTGAGCAGGAGGGGAGTCTGGGGTAGGAATGTGATATAAAGGAACTTAAGCAGGAGGGAGTCTGGGGCAGAAATGTGTTATAAAGGAACTTGAGCAGGAGGGGAGTCTGGGGCAGGAATGTGATATAAAGGAACTTGAGCAAGAGGGGAGTCTGGGGCAGGAATGTGATATAAAGAAACTTAAGCAGGAGGGAGTCTGGGGCAGGAATGTGATATAAAAGAACTTAAGCAGGAGGGTGTCTGGAGCAGGAATGTGATATAAAGGAACTTGAGCAGGAGGGGAGTCTGGGGCAGGAATGTGATATAAAGGAACTTGAGCAGGAGGGGAGTCTGGGGCAGGAATGTGATATAAAGGAACTTAAGCAGGAGGGAGTCTGGGGCAGGAATGTGATATAAAGGAACTTAAGCAGGAGGGAGTCTGGGGCAGGAATGTGATATAAAGGAACTTAAGCAGGAGGGAGTCTGGGGCAGGAATGTGATATAAAGGAACTTAAGCAGGAGGGAGTCTGGGGCAGGAATGTGATATAAAGGAACTTTAGCAGGAGGGTGTCTGGGGCAGGAATGTGATATAAAGGAACTTGAGCAGGAGGGGAGTCTGGGGCAGGAATGTGATATAAAGGAACTTAAGCAGGAGGGAGTCTGGGGCAGGAATGTGATATAAAGGAACTTAAGCAGGAGGGAGTCTGGGGCAGGAATGTGATATAAAGGAGCTTAAGCAGGAGGGAGTCTGGGGCAGGAATGTGATATAAAGGAACTTAAGCAGGAGGGAGTCTGGGGCAGGATTGTGATATAAAGGAACTTGAGCAGGAGGGGAGTCTGGGGCAGGAATGTGATATAAAGGAACTTGAGCAGGAGGGGAGTCTGGGGCAGGAATGTGATATAAAGGAACTTAAGCAGGAGGGAGTCTGGGGCAGGAATGTGATATGAAGGAACTGAAGCAGGAGGGAGTCTGGGGAAGGAATGTGATATAAAGGAACTTAATTAGGAGGGAGTCTGGGGCAGGAATGTGATATAAAGGAACTTAATTAGGAGGGAGTCTGGGACAGGAATGTGATATAAAGGAACTTAAGCAGGAGGGGAGTCTGGGGCAGGAATGTGATATAAAGGAACTTAAGCAGGAGGGAGTCTGGGGCAGGAATGTGATATAAAGGAACTTGAGCAGGAGGGGAGTCTGGGGTAGGAATGTGATATAAAGGAACTTAAGCAGGAGGGAGTCTGGGGCAGAAATGTGTTATAAAGGAACTTGAGCAGGAGAGGAGTCTGGGGCAGGAATGTGATATAAAGGAACTTGAGCAAGAGGGGAGCCTGGGGCAGGAATGTGATATAAAGAAACTTAAGCAGGAGGGAGTCTGGGGCAGGAATGTGATATAAAAGAACTTAAGCAGGAGGGTGTCTGGGGCAGGAATGTGATATAAAGGAACTTGAGCAGGAGGGGAGTCTGGGGCAGGAATGTGATATAAAGGAACTTGAGCAGGAGGGGAGTCTGGGGCAGGAATGTGATATAAAGGAACTTAAGCAGGAGGGAGTCTGGGCCAGGAATGTGATATAAAGGAACTTAAGCAGGAGGGAGTCTGGGGCAGGAATGTGATATAAAGGAACTTAAGCAGGAGGGAGTCTGGGGCAGGAATGTGATATAAAGGAACTTAAGCAGGAGGGAGTCTGGGGCAGGAATGTGATATAAAGGAACTTTAGCAGGAGGGTGTCTGGGGCAGGAATGTGATATAAAGGAACTTGAGCAGGAGGGGAGTCTGGGGCAGGAATGTGATATAAAGGAACTTAAGCAGGAGGGAGTCTGGGGCAGGAATGTGATATAAAGGAACTTAAGCAGGAGGGAGTCTGGGGCAGGAATGTGATATAAAGGAGCTTAAGCAGGAGGGAGTCTGGGGCAGGAATGTGATATAAAGGAACTTAAGCAGGAGGGAGTCTGGGGCAGGATTGTGATATAAAGGAACTTGAGCAGGAGGGGAGTCTGGGGCAGGAATGTGATATAAAGGAACTTGAGCAGGAGGGGAGTCTGGGGCAGGAATGTGATATAAAGGAACTTAAGCAGGAGGGAGTCTGGGGCAGGAATGTGATATGAAGGAACTGAAGCAGGAGGGAGTCTGGGGAAGGAATGTGATATAAAGGAACTTAAGCAGGAGGGAGTCTGGGGCAGGAATGTGATATAAAGGAACTTGAGCAGGAGGGGAGTCTGGGGCAGGAATGTGATATAAAGGAACTTAAGCAGGAGGGAGTCTGGGGCAGGAATGTGATATAAAGGAACTTAAGCAGGAGGGGAGTCTGGGGCAGGAATGTGATATAAAGGAACTTAAGCAGGAGGGATTCTGGGGCAGGAATGTGATATAAAGGAACTTAAGCAGGAGGGAGTCTGGAGCAGGAATGTGATATAAAGGAACTTGAGCAGGAGGGGAGTCTGGGGCAGGAATGTAATATAAAGGAACTCCTCGTTGGTCCGATCCGACCATAAGCTAATCACCCTTGATATCCACATCCCGCCCCTACCCGCCATTAAGGAAACCATGGTAAAAAATTTCTCCAAAGCCAACTTCATGCTTCTTAAGACAGAAGTGGTGAGCTTCATGACACCCATGAAGATGGACAATACAGTTACAACTGCTGAATCCTACACAAATGCACTCTATAAGCACTTACACGAATGCATGGATCGTGCTATCCCAAACAGAACCAAGACGCTATCCTCCAAAAAAAGGAAGCCAATCTGATGGTCCCCTGCCATAAACAAACTGTACAACAGAAGGAAGAAACTGTTGCAAAAGAGAGTAAAATCCCATGAGTGGAGGTGCTCCCTGGTCAGCCTCAGTAAGAAGTTGAGATCCCTTATAAGATTCTCTAAAGCTACCTACAAAAACAAAATCACCACTAATTCTAAGGACAACCACAAAGCATTCTATAGCTATATCAAGAATCTCAATGGCAACACCCAGATCTGCTTGAGTTACAGCACAACGGCACGAAAATTACAGAACCAACTGATCTTGCCAACATCCTGGCCGATAGGTTCAGTGCTAACTTTACCCCCCCCCCCTCACCCCTTAAAGGGCCCATATCTATACAGGAAGAATGCAGAGTCCCTGTAATCACAACTACACAGGTAAATCTGCACTCTCTAAAGCCAAAAACACAGCATCCATGGGACCGGACAACATCCCAGGCTGCGTTTTACACAAACTTCAGAATGAACTGGCTCCCCACTTAAGCACCATGTTCAATAATAGCCTTGCATCAGGCTTTGTGTCCACCAACAGTTATCCCACTCCACAAAGGAAGAGCCACCACTGATCCCGGGAACTATCGCCCTATTAGCATGATGAGCCTGATCTGCAAGTCCATGGAACGTATCATCATGGAACTCATAAACAAAGACGTTGGTAACCTCCAAACTCTGGATACCACCCAGTTTGGGTTTGTGAAAGGCAGATCATGCCTCCTGAACCTGATCGACTTCTTTGAGGCAGTCACCAAAGCCGTAGATGAGGGTAAGGTGGTTCACACAGCTTATCTTGACCTCGCCAAGGCTTTCAATGCCATCCCCCATTCTGGAATTATAGCTAAACTCACTAAACTAGGCATAAATCCCTACATCACAAGATGGGTTGCCAACTGGCTCACTGACAGAACCCACACTGTAAAAGTTGCAGACTCCAAATCTGACCTCAAACCAGTGACAAGTGGAGTACCACAGGGTTCAGTCCTGGGACCTCTCCTGTTTGGTATCTACTTTTCTGAAGTACAGGCTAACAAAGACGGCCTCTGGCTAATGAAGTTCACAGATAACTGCAAACTACGAGCCACAGTCAAGTTCCCAAATGATGTGGACAGGGCCTCGCAGAGACAGATGCCTGGTGTCAGAGCCATAGCCTCAAGCTCAGTGCCAAAAAGTTCAGTGTCATCCCTTTTGGTAAAAACTCTGTACCCATGAACTACCACATAGGCAGCAATCTACTTAACACTGAATGTGTGATAAGAGACCTTGGGACCCAGGTAGACAGTAGTCTCTCCATTGATAATCACATCACCACAGTAGTCAGGAAATCCTTCTATGTGGCACACCTCATCACAAAACGGTTCTCATCCAGGAAAAAAGAGGTCATTGTTCCCCTCTACTCGACACTCATTAGACCCATTATAGAGAATGTACCTCACAAGACATCTGCAGCAGCTGGAAAGGCCACATAAGTACCTCACAAAGAGGATTACTGGCCTCAAACAAATGCGCTACACTGACCGTCTCAAAAAACTCCAGCTTTATTCTGTAGCATATCACCTACTCCAAGGTGATCTCTGCCTAACATATAAAGCTATGTCAAGCCCAGAGCTGTTGGACATGCTACACCTAAAGAAATCCCAATCCCTCTGAGCTGCACGCTCTAGGGACCTAAACCTTGTCACCACAATAAACAGGACATGCTGGAGGGATAGATTCCTGTCCCAGAGACTTCCCATACTCTGGAAGAGGCTACCCATCTATGTCAAGCAAAGATCTTGATTAGCACTCTTCAAGAAAAATCTTGATGAGTGGATGGGAAATAGGAAATACACCCCGGGGATCACTTCTGTGTCTCTGCTCGACAGTGGCACAGGAAAATAACTTTCTTGGGTGGCGTAAGCCAGGGAACCTTGTTGGCTAGGCTTACATAGGCCCTTGGGCCGATAGCCTAGTACCTACCTATGAACCTATGAACCTATGAACCTATTAAGCAGGAGGGAGTCTGGGGCAGGAATGTGATATAAAGGAACTTAAGCAGGAGGGAGTGGATAAATATTTGGGAACTGATGAAGGATAGACAACAAAATACAAACAAATGTGAGCAAAACTCAAGAAAGGAATATTTTAAAGCACTAAAATTAATACTTAAAACAACCCTGACATCCAGAAACAGAGTCCAATCTACAAACCAATTTGCTTTTCCTGTTCTAACTTACAGTTTTGGGGTGATTGGCCCCAAATCAGTGTGACAGGAAAATAAGAAAAATGCTTCATGCTGATCGAATGATAGATAAAAATTAGTGTATACCAAGATTATACATTTATGCATTTGAGACCTGGTTTACGGCTGCGGAAAGTACCCCAGCTATACCAGGTTACATTTCCTTCCACACGTTCAGACCACAAACTGAAGGCATGAGAACTAAAGGAGGTGTTATATCAATATTCATTAAAGATAACTATACCTCTAGATTTGGTGCTCACCAGCATGAGAGAGAGCTGCACCACACCCAGTGTGTGGCCATCCCTGGTGAGTTCTGACCACAAATCAGTCTTGCTAGAAGTAACTATAACACAAGACAAGTAACAACTAAACTGAAAAACCTTTCCAAGGCCAATTACAACCTCTTCCATGACAGCATAAATAGCTTTATAGCTCCTCTCCCCACTGATTGAACAGACGCCTATGCTGAGTTATACACCAATGCTTTATACAATCACTTGTACAATTGTATAGACCCTGCTGTATCTGATAGAACCAAAGCAAGATCTTCAAGGGAAAACAAACCTGCCTGGTGGACAAGTGCCATTAATAGGCTGTAAATAGGAGAAAGAAATAAATTGTTGTCTAAAAGTAGGAAGGAACAGTCTCAAAATTAAAACATTGCTGCCCCAACTTAAACAAGCAAATAAGACTCCTAGTGAAGTGCTCCAAAGCTAGCTACGAATCCAAATTAGCTTCTCTAACTAGGGATGAGCATTATTAGTTATCATCGTAACCTCAAAGGTAAGGCCCAGATTTGCACTGAACTCATAGTTAATGATGCTACATATACAGAACCTGTGTATATAGCAAATCTGCTGGCTGATAGGTTTAGTGAAAACTTCACTCCATTGTCCCCACCACATATACCCCAAAGCATCTCTAACATCTGTCCCCCACCTAGTATCTCCGAGGAGCAGGTCTTAAACGCCCTCCCCAACACCAAAAATGCAGTCTCTATGGGACCAGACAACATCCCAGTCTGTGTTCTGTATGGGTTAAAACAGGAATTAGAATCACCTTTGGGCACACTTTTTAATCACAACCTGAGCACTGGCTTCATCCTGGAAGAATGGAAAACAGTTAATATGATTCCTTTGTACTAAGGGGGTGCATCCACGGATCCCAGGAACTATAGACCCATTAGCCTGACCAGCCTTATCTGAAGGCCATGGATCAAATCATTATGGATCTTACTAACAAAGATATAGTAAATCTCCAAACGCTCAACCACACCCAGTTTGGCTTTGTCAAGGAGATATCATGCCTGTTAAACTTGGTGGACTTCTTTCAGACAGTCACCAAAGCCCTAAATGAGGGAAAATCTATGCATACGGCCTACCTAGACTTAGCCAAGGCCTTTGACACAATCCGCCACTCAGGCACCATTGATAAACTCACCCAGCTGGGTATCAACCCATATATTGTCAGGTGGGTTGCAAACTGGCTCACTAATAAAACTCATATGGTCAAAATAGGGGACTCCACCTCCTCCAGCAGGCCCGTAACCAGTGGTGTCCCACAGGGATAAGTTCTGGGACCCCTACTGTTTGGAATCTACTTGTCCAAAGTACAGGATAAAACCAAAGGACTGCGGCTGACAAAATTTGCTGATGACTGTAAACTGGGAGCAATCAATGAAACCCCTATCGATGTCAACATCCTGTAAGAAGGTCTTATGCAGACTAATGACTAGTGCCAAAGTCATGGTCTTAAACTTAATGCAAAAAAATCCATTATCATCCCCTTCACTAAAGGTGATGTTCCTGCAGACTACCATATCAATAGCAATACCCTAAGCACACAGTCAGTGATGGGAAAGCTGGGCACTCAGGTCAACAGCAATCTTAACTTTGATCTCCATTTCTCCACAATGGTAAGAAGGGCATTTTACATTGCTCATCTCATAAGTAAGGGTATTGACGCCAGAAAAAAACAGGTTATAACCCCCCCTCCTGTACTCTTCCCTCATCAGGCCAGTAATAATATGGTATGTTCATTTCCAAATACCTGCAGCAATTGGAGAGACCACAAAGGTTCCTTACAAAGAAAATTCAGGGTCTTCAAGATCTGTCTTATGCAGGCAGACTGAAATCATTGTCACTTTACTCTGCATCATACAGACCGCTCAGTGGTGACCTGTGCCTTGTATATAGAGCAATCTCTAACCCAACTTTAATGGAAATGCACATTCGCAAGTCAAATGGCACATGGGTCACTCACTCAAATGACCTTAACCTGATATGTGACATCAACAGAATTTGCTGGAGAGACAGATTTGTCTCATAGAGGTTGCCCCACATTTGGAACAAACTTCTTATTCATGTTAAACAAAACCCCTTGTTGGCCCTGTTTAAGCATAATTTGAATGATTGGATGGATAACCAGAAATTCACCCTAGGGGTTCTACCTATGTCCCTATTGGACAGGGGCAATAGGTGCTGATTTTAGTGTCTGCTTGAACCAACACCCTTGGGAACACGGGTTGAACTTGGCTAGGTCTGGAAGGGCCCTAGGGCTGTTAGCCTAGTAACCGCCTATTATCCTGTAATTATATATTCTCAGTACTGAAAGAGGTATGGCCCTCCTTGAAATTCATTACATTTATAGATCTGCAGTCATAGGACTGCATGTACATATCTGCTGACCCCACAAGACCCAAACATAGGGAAAGTTTTGAAATATGAGGAGAATAAGTCTAAGACGACTTCCCTGTTTAGTTTATCAGAAGCATATCGGTGTCTAGTGGGAATGGAAATCAAACCAGAAGCAGATAAAAATCAGGCACCAACTGAATGTGCCAAAAAACAAAATAAAGAATATAAGGTGAAGGATCAGATGAGAAGGTAAGAAATGTGGATAAGGCATAAATATAATTGCAGGTACAGAAAACTGCTGAGAAATAAAGCTCATGTTGATCAGACTTTGACACAGGAATAGTTAAGGAGAGGTGAATTTAAACCAAAAGATGTAAGGTTAATATTGGCGGCCCAGAATAGTGGACTACATACACATTGGTGTACAAAGTCCATTGAGCATGTTGGAGAAAATGGCAAATGCAGGTTCTGTAAATTAGAACTGGAAACTGTGGCACATCTTGTTGCTTGGTGTAATACACAAGTAGTAACAGAGGGCCTATGTACTGAAAGGCATAATAATGTAGCAAGACTGTTGCATTGGGGATTGTGCAAACGTTATAATATTGAAGTAGCTGAGAAGCAGCGGAAACATGAGCCACAAAACATTATAGAAAATGATGAAGTTTATATGACATGGGATCACCCATTAACAACAGTTTGAAAAATAGATGCAAGAAAACCAGCTATAGTAGCCCATGAAAAGAAGACAAAAGTAGCATTGATCACTGAAATTGCTACACCCAGTGATTACAATGTCTTATGTACTGAGAGACTCAAAGTCATAAAATATGAGGATTTGCAGGCAGAAACAAGGACAATATGGAAGAAGGATACCCAGACAGTTCCAGTAGTAGTAGTAACAATGGGTCTCATAGCAAAGAATTTACAGTCATATTTAGATATGCTAAGGATACATGTAACTTCCTATGAATTACAGAAGGAGTCAGTTCTCGGATCATTGCAGGTGCTACAAAGAGTACTTTTGGCTAACATCAAAGACTGAAACAATACCAATTTAATGAACATTAAGCACACTTTGACATGAGAATGAGATCCATTCCCATCATGGTATTAGAAACCCAAAAGACATGGAATAATTTAACCACAAGGAACCCAAGTGAGCCTGGAAACACAGGTGAGCAAGAACAGGAGTTCAGTGTCACTGGCTTAGCAGGTAGCATACTTGTTTTTAATCCTGGGAAGGTAAGATGGTTGTGGGTTCCACACTGAAACCATGCTACTTAGATTCATGTTCCAACAGAGGCACTACAGTACCAGGAGGTAATGCACTCCTGAGGTTCCATCCTTTAGATGAAATGCTGAACTGAGGTCTCATTCATCTGAGCTGGTGGCAGCTCAAGTGGATGTGAAAACCCCCACAAAACATTCAAAAACAGTTGTCAAGGCTAACACGGCAGTCAAATAAAATAATCAGACATATTCTAAGTATCAAGAACAGAAATAAAAGATGATATAAAACAAATAATAAATACTTAATAATCACTCACTAATCAGAAATGCCAGATAACATTAATTCCATCAGACATTTTTTTCCAAATAAACTGAGCCATGCCGTCTTCAATTCTTCTGCCCATAATGCCACACTATTGCCATTCATTTGAAACTTCTATGAGCAACATTAACTGTTTTTTCACTAATGTTATATAAATGTTATATAACATTCATAGGAGAAAGTATTTCTCGCTACTTCATCTATCTCTGCATGCACACTCTACAGGATTTATTACTTTCTAATAGACATCATGAACAAACTGTACAACAGAAGGAAGAAACTGTTGCAAAAGAGAGTAAAATCCCATGAGTGGAGGAGCTCCCTGGTCAGCCTCAGTAAGAAGCTGTGATCCCTGATAAAATCCTCCAAAGCTAGTTACGAAAACAAAATTGCCACTGATTCTAAAGACAACCACAAAGCATTCTATAGCTATGTCAAGAATCTCAATGGCAACACTCAGATCTCCTCTGAGTTACAGCACAATGGCACTAAATATACAGACCCAACTGATATTGCTAACATCCTGGCAGATAGGTTTAGTGCTAACTTTACCCCCCTCTCACCCCCTAAAGAGCCCATCTCTATACCGGAAGAATGCAAAGTTCTTGTAATCACGACTGCACAGGTAAAAACCACACTCTCCAAAGCCAAGAACACAGCATCCATGGGACCAGACAACATCCCAGGCTGCGTTCTACACAAACTACAGAACAAAATGGCACCCCACCTAAGTACCATGTTCAATCATAGCCTCACCTCAGGCTTTGTGCCTGCTGAATGGTGCACAGCGACGGTTATCCCACTCCACAAGGGAAGAGCCACCACAGACCCTGGGAACTACCGCCCCATTAGCCTGACGAGCCTGGTCTGCAAGGCCATGGAACATATCATCATGGAACTTATAAACAAAGACATTGGTAATCTCCAAACTGGACCCCACCCAGTTCAGGTTTGTAAAAGGCAGATCATGTCTCATAAACCTGATAGACTTCTTTGAAGCAGTCACCAAAGCCGTAGACAAGGGTTAGGTGGTTCACACAGCCTATTTAGATCTTGCCAAGGCTTTTGACACCATCCCCCACTCTGGAATTATAGATAAACTCACTAAACTAGGTATAAATCGCTATGTCACAAAATGGGTTGCCAACTGGCTCACTGACAGAACCCACACTGTGAAAGTAGCAGACTCCAAATTCGACTTCAGGCCAGTGATAAGTGGAGTACCACAGGGTTCAGTCCCGGGTCCTTTCCTGTTTGGTATCTACTTCTCTGAAGTAGAGGCTAACACAGAAGGTCTTTGGCTAATGAAGTTCACAGATGACTGCAAACTAGGAGCCATAATCGAAACTCCTAACGATGTGGACATCCTACAAAAGGGCCTCACTGAGACAGATGGCTGGTGTCAAAGCCCAATGCCAAAAAGTGCATTGTCATCCCCTTTGGTAAAAACTCTGCACCCATGAACTACAACATAGGTAGTAGTATAAATAACACCGTAAGTGTGATAAGAGACCTTGGGACACAGGTGGACAGTAGTCTCTCCTGTAATAATCACATCACCACAGTAGTCAGGAAATCCTTTTACGTGGCACACCTCATCACAAAAGGTTTCTCATCCAGAAAAAAGAGGTCATTGTTCCCCTCTACTCATCACTCATTAGATCCATTATAGAGTACAATGCCCCTTTTGGTATGTACCTCACAAGACATCTACAACAACTGGAAAGGCTGCTGAAATACCTCACAAAGAGGATTACCGGCCTCAAACAGATGCCCTATGCAGACCGTCTCAAAAAACTCCAGCTTTACTCCATCACATATCGCCTACTCAGAGGTGATCTCTGCCTAACATACAAAGCTATGTCAAACCCAGAGCTGTTGGACATGCTCCACTTAAAGAAATCCCAATCCCTCTGAGCTACACGCTCTAGGGACCTAAACCTTGTCACCACAATAAACAGAACATGTCGGAGGGATAGATTCCTGTCCCAGAGACTTCCCATACTCTGGAATTAACTACCTATCTATATCAAACAAAGCTCTTCATTAGCACTCTTCAAGAAAAATCTTGATGATTGGATGGGAAATAGGAAATTCACCGTGGGATCACCTCTGTGGCTCTGCTCGACAGGGGCACAGGAAAATAATTTTCTTGGGTGGCAAAAGCCAGGGTACCTTTTTGGCTGGGCTTGTATAGGCCTCAGGGCCGATAGCCTAGTACCTACCTATGAACCTGCAAGCTTAAAGCTATGCTGGGAATCTGCTAAGCCTTCTTCCTGCATGGAGACTTACAGTTTATTAGTTTCAGTTCATTTGGCCAATTGCAACAGGGACCCTGTAGAGTGAATCTTCTGTTAAAATTTATTTTAGAAAACCATTGAGTTTTCTTATGGTGCGGATGCTTATATTCTGTTAGGTTCAGTTGCCTTGATCATCTGCAACATGAACTCCATAGACTAGATCACGCCGAGGCTCTTTACATTTTTTTATTACAAAGTGACCTGTTAAAGCTGCTTTTAAGTATGCCTAACAGGGCAATGCAGTGGCAGATTATAACAGAGAAAGATGGCAACAGTGGATGCAACACCCCGACCCCATATAGAAAATGGAAACAAGGCGTGTTGATGATGATGATGATGTAAACATGTAAATAATTCAGTTCTGATTTTAGATTTTTCAACGCGCTACAAACAGTGTGGGTTGCGTATTTTAGCAATTATGCTGTGGTGTCTAATTAATCTCTCCTCCTCAGTCATCTCTGTTTATTTTTCCCTACATAATTAAATGGGGAACTCTAATTTCTCCAGTCATTCTCAAGGCCCTCCCCTTTCCTGCAGGATTACAGCCACACTGGGTAATTGCTGTTGTGTTTTAACTACTTCTTTTGGGGTTATGGTACCATTGCATCTATATGAATATATGCAATTGTTCCAATATGTCAATGGAGGTGTAGCACTGTGTTATATTGCTGATTAATTCTCTGTATATTTGTTATATTGCAAGCAATTATATATTTAATAGTGTTTTTATGTAAACAATGAATATTATCAACATGTGTTTGAATCTTTAAGAATTTTTATCCTTCTAAGTTAATTACTGGTGAAGGTATTGGTTTCCATACTGCACAGAACTGAAAGCTACTATCATCCTGCTGTAACAAGGCTGTAGTTGATGTACTTTCCCATGGTGGGTCTTGCTATCAACATTGACTCCTAATTAAAATGGCTGCACAGAGTCATTTGATTGTAACTTTACCTAGCATAAGCAGACCCATTACATTATCTTATTTGAAGGTAGGATGAGGTAGGATTTATTTCCCTGTTTTGTTTAACATCTGATAAGCATATCACTCATTGCTGCAATTATAAAAATGTTCCGTACCTGCAATGCTGTTGAGCTGTTTTGGCTTTCATGTCCAGCTTTAGCTGGCCATTTTGTTTTATATCAGTGGATTAACAATTCTCCATGAGTTGGTGTTTCACTCCACATGTGCAATACTTGCTCAAAATGCTGTGGCACAACTTCAATTAGTTTTGGTGCCATAAACATCTTCTAGGAAATGTAGTGCCTGCCAGCCACATAAGGAGCCTTAACAATTTTTGTTCAGTCTTACACAGAAGCAAAGTTTACATACATCAAGATAGGGGATACTACAGTTATCATCTCAAGTGTCTGTGTGTTTACAGTAAGGACAAAGGGAACTTTTAATTTACCTTTGTTTCTCATGTGAGCACTGCTCATCAGATATGCTGTGCCTTTGACTTTTAATGTAAGAGAATCAAAATCACCAAGAGTATTAAGACTTGCATGTCTTTGTGCCTAATTAAACTCTCTCCTCAGATATGCATGCAACTGTGTTTATTTTTAATAGGAAAAATAAAAAGTGGGGGTGGGTTTGGCATAATGGTTAATGTCTTCACCTTATAGATACAAAATAAAGGGTTTGAGTCTGACTTTGAGTTATTGGCTAGGCTTAAAATGGCCATTCAGAGCAGTTAGCCTAGTATTCACCTATGAAACTATAAAACCATCAAATCTTTTTACACAGTGGAGACCTGCATTTTGTTAGGTTCACTTCTACTGGCCAAATGCATCATGAACCCTATAGACTGGGTCACCCTGAACCCTTTACCACTATTTTTTTATTGTAAATGGATATGTTAAAACCAGTTTTAAGTAAATCTGTTAAGGCTATGACTAGCCACAGAATACTTTGAATTAGCTTTGTAATATCATCTGACAGACTAAGCACAAAGTCTGCCACATCAGTCTAAAAATCATTGTATGTAGATATATGGTCTCACAATTGTATGGTTGTTTACCCTGCAGGGGAGTAGGGATTACAGCTACATAACTCCATTGTATAGAAGGTTCACAGCATAGACTAGCTATGCTATTGCTATGCAGTACGTCGGCTGTCCTGCTGTACTCTTTCCTATCCATCCATTTGAGTCTTCTCCCATTTATAAAAGTAAACACGTCATACTCCTATATATTGTTTTTCGCTTTCACGAAATTTTCACTTGTAATAATACAATACTTAGTTCCCCTGGTTTTAAATTGCTTTTTAACCTGCAATAAACAAAATAGGGACAATTTTTAAATATTCCTCTTACAAAGAAAGTTGATAGAACAACAGGTTTTGCATTAGCATGAATTTTCTGAAGGGTATGAAGTCTGAATCTTGAATGTTTGTCATTATTTTCTATTTTAAGTCTTCAAAGATTTATTTATTTATTTTATTTATTTATTAAAAATAAAAATGTCTAAAATAAAAAATAAAATGAATAAATACATTTTTACAGGGAAAGTCTGACTTGGAACGAGCCAATTTTCAGCAGTGGCCCGTAGAGAAATGCTCCAGATGCATGTCTTTGTAACGTGGGAGGAAACTGGAGCACCAGGAGAAAACCCACATGAGTGCAGGGAGGACATGCAGACTCCACACAGAAGGCACCCCAGCCGAGAAACGAACTGGAGAACCTCTTGCTGTGAGGTGACAACGCAAACCACTGCACCACACCACCCAAAAAACCACAATTTTATGAGTAACAGGTCAAAAATATGAGTCAAAAATCAGGACATTCTCCACCTCCAACACTCTGACTAAACACAGGCTAGGTGGCAACTTGCTTGTGTCACTAACATACTCTCTAAACATGGGCTTGTTGATAAAATAACAACCGTCATATGTTTGTATATCCAACACGCTGTCCAAGCACAGGATTGTTGGCGGCTTTCCTTTATCCTTCTCTCTGTCATTCTCACCGAACACAGGCTAGGTAGCAGCTGCCATCTCTCCCCGTCTCTAACATTCTCTATAAACAGAAGCTTTGTGGCAGCATCTTTGTGTTTCAAAGTAACACAGAAACTCTAAACACAGGTTTAGTGACAACACTCTGTTTCAGTCTTTTCACATATTTAACATAGGCTTGCTGTCTACATTCCTCTTTTTCAACCACACAGTGTCTGCAACCATGTGCTGTGGGCAACTTTCCAGGATCTCTATCACCCAATCCTTCATTAACACAGGTGTACATCCTTTATCCTTGTGTTACTTACACTCACTTTAAGTACTACCTTGGTTTCTGTAAGACACTGCCTTAGTCAACTAATCCCTTTAACAGGCACTACTGACAATTAAATGTATAATTTTTATTTATTTATTTGATATTTGTTTACTGGGGAAGTCCAACTGGGCTAGTAACCCATTTTCAGTGGAGGCCTGGGATAAAAGTTCCACATACAGAAAAACAGTAATGTCTTTCGGCTTTTCCCGGTTAGGGGTCACCACAGCAGAACTCCAGTCTGCTAATGATTGGCAGTAGATTTTTATGGTGCCGAGTTGCCAGCCCGATGACCAACCTTCAAAGAAGGCACACCCATTCATGCATGCACCTTCCTGCATGCTTTAACGTCACTTGACCATGGGGAGGACATGCAGATTCCACACAGAAGGCGCTTCAGCCAAGAATCAAACAGGAAAACCTCTTGCTGTGAGGTGACAACGCTAACCGCTGCACCACCGTGGCCATATACATACAGAAAAACAGATTACTTTAAATATTTACAAATAGATTTATGAAAGGTATACAAAGTGGTCCATAGGTAGAACATTACATTGTTTTTAAAATAACTATTCATTGATATTCTAAAAATAATCCCAATCCTTCCGAGCTACACGCTCTAGGGACCTAAACCTTGTCACCACAATAAACAGAACATGCTGGAGGGATAGATTCCTGTCCCAGAGACTTCTCATACTTTGGAACAGACTACCTATCTATGTCAAACAGAGCTCCTCATTAGCACTCTTCAAGAAAAATCTTGATGATTGTATGGGAAATAGGAACTTCACCCCAGGGATCACTTCTGTGGCTCTGCTCGACAGGGGCACAGGAAAATTATTTTCTTGGGTGGCGAAACCAGGGTACATTTTTGGCTAGCCTTATATAGGCCCTAGGGCCAATAGCCTAGTATCTACCTATGAACCTATAAGAAGCATACCATGAACATCCTATACATTGATTTTCAAATTGATAAGAAAAATAACACAGACATACTAGGTTTTTATAACATTTGCATACGGTTGACAGAGATCATATCTGAGATATGTAAACACAGCAGCAGTGCGACTTACATCAGATGTATGTAACTACCACATCAAATCATGTCGCTGATACAGTATGTGGTTAAAGGGGTAATTAGAAGAGCAAGAAGAGTAGTCGAAGAAAGTAGTGTTGGGGGAGCAGGGGGATGAAGGAAGAAAAAAATGATTCAACCTGGAGTTGAGCGGGAGCATAACCAGCTGTCATTTAGATGAGTCCCAAGCAAATTTTTAAATGTAGTGGAGGGGGTGCTGGTGTTCAGAATAATTTGTGAGATGGAGTTCCATGCTTTAGATATGTGGTTTGAGTAAAGAACATCCTTGAAGCTGTTGCGGGTTTTTGACACTTTTAGCAGTAGTTTGTCAGAGGATCTCAGGGCTCTATTTTTGGTTTCTGTATTTACTAGGGTTTAGAGAGATGGACATTTTTCAGGTTGATATATGATAGAGTCAGTTAGTATGAGTTGGTTGAAAGATAAGAGATTGGGTAGTTCAAGCCATTTTAGTTGTCTAAAAATGATGCAGTGATGAGTTCTGTGGGGTAGACCTGTGGAGAATGTGGCAATTTTGTGGTAGCATGTTTCTGGCTTATTAAAGTCTGTTTTTCAGAGGTTTGTGAATATAGCGGAGGCACACATTACAGTAGATAATAGGTGGGACCTGGCGATGGCTCGTCTGGATGTATTGGTAAGGTAAGCTTTAATTCTGTGGAGACAGCCTAGTTTTATGTGAACTTTTTTGATTACTTGTGATACATGCTTATCAAATCTCAAACAGTTGTCAATAGTGATGCCTAGCAGCTTGCTGTCAGAGATTGGCTTAATTACAGTATTGTTAGATGATGAGATTTTAAAGTGCAGACTGAGGCTGTTTGATTTGTCATGGTTGTTGGTAAAAAGCATTAATTTGGTTTTATTAGGGTTTAGAATTAGCTGATAGTTGCTTCTGCGGTGGTGGTGCTGCGGTAGCGTTGTCGCCTCACAGTAAGATGCTGTCCGGTTTGATTCACAGCTAGAGCGTCTTCTGCGTGGAGACATGCGTGAATGGGTGTACCTTCGTTGAAGGTTGTGCATCAGGGCTGGTAACTCGGCACGTAAAAATCAACTACCAATCATTAGTGGACTGGAGTTCCGCTGTGGCGACCCCTAACCAGGAAAAGCCGAAAGACACAAACAAACAAAGAATTAGCTGATAGTTGTTTAGATAGGATTCGATGGCAGAAAAAAGATTTTTGGGTGCTTTCTAGAAGCTGTGGCAAGGAGGGTGCTGCGCAGATGACAGTGGAGTCATTGGCGTATTGTATAATTATAGCAAGGCTTGTAGCTGTATGAAGTTTGTTTATGAAGATAGAGAAAAGGAGTGGACCTAGTACTGAATGCTGTGGGAAACCTACAGTTACTGGTAATAGGGATGAAAGATGTTTTTGCTATTTAACAGCCTGTTGGCGATCAGAAGGATAGCTATGGAACAGGTGAGGGTTTGTTTGGATAAGCTGATGGATGCAACCTATTGCAGGAGTTGTTGGTAGGATACTGTGTTGAATGCTTTTGACATGTCTAGATGGATTGAGGATACTAGCTGTCCATCATTTTTGAGATGATTACAGTGTTGGTGAAGCTTAATAGGGCAGTTGTGGTACTGTGCCTGGGTCAAAATCCATGCTTTGAATTGGCTAGACAATTGTTAGTTAATAGGTGATCTAGTAGTCACAAGTGGATGGATTTTTCCAATATTTTTGAAAGTGGTGACAGTATGGATATTGGTCTGTAGTTAGAGAGCTCTAGTGAGGAGCCACGTTTGTGGAGTGGTATAACGTGAGATGTTTTCCAAATCTTAGAGATGTATTGTTCAGAGATGGATCTATTGATCAAGACAGATACAGGGTAGAAGATGAAATCAGCAACTAGCTTGTGGTATTTATTTGGTAGCTGGTCAGCAGCTAGTGATGTGGGTTTTAGTCTGGTTAGTAATTGTCTTATTTTGGTTATTTGGACAGGTTGTAGTGTGAATGTAGACAGTGTATTTGCATTTGTGGTTTCAGGTTGAATGGCTAGTGGAGTGTTTCCTTTCACTTTTATAAGTGAGAGTATAGAGTTTATGAACAAAGAGTTGAACTGTGTAGCTATACTTTAATTTGAATTACAGGTGTTGGAGGTAAGGGTTGAGGTTTTACCTGGATATTGAAGTTGTTTAATGGCACCCCAGAATGTTTGTGGATTATTTTGGTGTCTGTGTTGAATTTTGGTATAATAGAGTTTCTTATCATTCTTGATTTGTTTTCTTGGGGATATTTCATATGTGGCGACAGTTATCAAAGGATGCTTTGTTTTTGTTGGCTTGATAATGGGTCCAGAGTCTGTCCCTTTGTTTCAGTAGTTGTCTTGTTTCCTTAGTATAAGAAACACACCACATACTAAGTTTAGTTGGTCTGGTTAAACTGAGCTAACCTACCTAATACTCAGCTTGCACCTTTTTATATTACTCCCTTAATAATCCCTAAACAGAAGATGCATTATATTTTATTGTTTGTGTAGCTTTGTGTATCAGTTTAGCCGACCAAATAATCCCAGTGCAGGATATTCTTCACCAACCTACTGCAACCTCATAACCACTATCATACTGCCATTCACTTTCACTTTTCAACCTTCTTCCATACAAATACTAATTGTTCCTGTCCTGTCAATACCGTTCTATACTACTCCAAATCTTTTATTATTTACAGCTCCCTTCAAAAATCTGTCCCACTAGATAATTCTTTTAACATCATATAACAAAGTGTCCCACCAAAAAACATTTCTCTTAGCTGTACCATTCCTATTCATGCTGGTACTATTCCTTTACCACTGCCTATAGAAACCGATTCTACCACAATAGCACACTACACTGTGACCCCACCACCACCAGTGCAAAATGAGTCCATCATTCTTGCTAAATGAATGCATATTGAAATGCAGTTACTCTTCAACAAAACAATGTAGAGTACAACTCCAACTACTACAAAACTGCCACCGCCACACACACACACACACACACACACACACACACACACACACACACACTGCTGAACACATCCCTCTGTAAGGTATACTGCTTCCTCATTAAAATTATCCTGGTTAGAGATGTGCAACTAAACCCAGACCAACTTAACCAGCTGCCCAGTCTTCCAGTTAACATGGCTCCCACTAATCAGCTGCATCACCCTGCTAATAATACACACAAAGTCCAAACAGCAACTTGTGTAAATGAGATGCTGGAGCAACAGACAAGTATAATTATACACACAGCACCATCCAGCATAACAGCCAACAGCAACAAAAAGTCAAACCACTGCTGAAATATCCAAAAGCAGGTTTAATAGTAAAATAACTGGTAAAAACAGCGAATATGGTTAGCGCTTTTATGGTCTCAAACACCACTTCTTCAGACCTTTATAAAAAATTCTTTACTCTAACACAACTTCTTTTAAACCAGTTCATACAGTCATGAACCTATAAGCAAGCTTACTCAATTAAATCCAGCTTCCATTTGTTTAACCCTTGCCTGTCCAATGCTTTAAATTACATTTGCTCAAGCAACTACATATATACACATGCTCCATAGTCTCATCTGCCCCTTAAAATTATTCCTAAAAATAAAACATTCCTATAAATACTATTATAATACTATAACATTCAACATAGCTTGAAATATTCATTGTTGCATAAAAAACATTTATAAAAACATAACTATAAAAATCCATACTATTTATTGAACAGACTTCTATTCTTTAAAATGAGTTGTATTGGAATTCTATCATTCAACACTTTTCCCTGGTCTGCCCTCAATCTATTTATCCAACGTGTCTCCGAGGTCTCAGTGGTGTTTTTAATATCCCCACCTGTTTCATTTTCATGAGCTTGTTCTATCACTGTAAACCCAAAAGCATGGGTTTGGTCTGTAGCTAAGACATGTTTTGCCAGTGCATTAGTTTTAGTGCCCTTCCTTACGTGTTGTACATGCTCACGTATACGATACCTTCATTTTCTATTCGTCTTACCTACATAAAAGGATGGGCATCCCCTGCACCTGGCCAAATAAACAATGTCTTCACTATTACAGTCTGCTAGTACATGAAACACATATCTTTGTCCTGAATCTGTATGTATAAAAACATTGTTTTCCAATATACACTGGCATTGATTACAATTCTTACATGGGTACGTGCCCTCACTCCTATCCCTCCTTTGTCCTGGTGTCTTGCCTCCAGATGAATAACAAAGCATCTGCTTCAAAGATCTTTTATTCTTAAACTGGAAACTAGGTTTGTCACCTACTATATTTCTTATTTCTTCATCCTGAGTAAGGATGGGTCAGAACTTCCTCACTGTTTCTGTTATCACCCCCACATTACTACAGTAATGTATAGGTACCCACATTTTATGGGTTAGGGGTGTCTTGCTCTTAACATCATTCCTATTTCTATTAGTTGAAAAGTACGGCTTGCCCCTGTCCAACCTTTGCACCTTCATATCCTTAAAAGTATCAGCTACCTTGTTAGCATAGTCCCTTTCCCTCAGTTTATTATCCAGGGTTAGTAGCTCTTGTCTAAACCTATCCTCATCCGTTGTTAACCTTGAGGTCCTAAGGGCCTGTCCTTTCACTATATTATCAAAGATATACCCTGGGTGCATGCTTTTTCTATGCAAAAGAGTATTTCTATGACATTCCTTCCTATATATACTTGTCTGAAATGTCACTGCATCATCTCTCAAAATGCTCACATCAAGAAAATCAGTTCTAGAACTTGAATATTGCATGTCAAACTTTAAAAACAATGTACTGGTGTTCATTGCTTGGAAAAACCTTTCCAGCTCTGCCTCTTCCCCCTTCCATAACAGAAAGAGGTCGTCCACAAACCTCCTGTAAAATATTATCGATTTCCATGCAATTATTTTAACAGATTGTTCACTCTCCCATAAGGCCATTATTAAATTTGCGCAACTGTTTGTACTAGACGTGCCCATGGCCACCCCCTCCCTCTGCAAGGATATTTGGTGATTAAACAACATAACATTATTACATAATATTATGTCCATCAACATACATATCAAATCTATTTGAACATGGGTATGTTTTTATAAATGTTTTTTATGTAACAATGAATGTTTTTATGTAATAATGAATGTTTCAAGTTATGCTGAATGTTATAATATTATAATGGTATTTATAGGAATGTTTTATTTTTAGGAATAATTTTAAGGGGCAGATGAGACTATGGAGCATGTGTATATATGTAGTTGCTTGAGCAAATGTAATTTAAAGCATTGGACAGGCAAGGGTTAAACACTTGGAAGCTGGATTTAATTGAGTAAGCTTGCTTATAGGCTCATGACTGTATGAATTGGTTTAAAAGAAGGTGTGTTAGAATAAAGAATTTTTTATGAAGGTCTGAAGAAGTGGTGTTTGAGACCATGAAAGTGCTAACCATATTCACTGTTTTTACCAATTATTTTACTATTAAACCTGCTTTTGGATATTTCAGCAGTGGTCTGACTTTTTGTTGCTGTTGGCTGTTACGCTGGATGGTGTTGTGTGTATAACCCTGCTAATAATATTAACCCACTACCACTCAGAAACAAGGACCTAAGACTACCCCGTCTAGACATTGTCAGTGTAAATAATAAATGGATGGCTCTAGAAGCCTGGCTGCATAATAAAAAATACCAGTCTTAAGCATCACAAAAACTTGGCTTCAGGAAAACATATGCCCCTCCCAATATATCCAGCCAAACTATACCATCATCTTTGATAACAGACAAAAATATATCAGGCCCTAGACAACGTGAAAGAACCTTTTTCCGTTATAAAGATCTCCCAAAAACATTCCATGCAATGTTCATCACTCTGACCCACTTGCAATTCACTTCTTTGTTTCTGTAAACATTCCAACATATTATCTTTCTTTGCTTGGATCCCTGATGTCTGATAATTATCTGACCTCTTGGAGGTCCACTGGCCTATTTGTTCCACAAAGAGCAAGAGCAGCTTCTGGCCTTAGTCACATCGTGAGGTGAGACTTGACTGCAGGCACTATCACTGAAGCATTCATCAGGGGTTTTCTACTCCATGCTCTAACGCCACCCCCTGTGACTGATATCAATGTCCACATTACTGCAGGAGTCTATGATGTCACCCCCTCTGCATGTGTGTATGTTTGACACACACACACACACACACACACACACACACACACACACACACACACACACACACACAGACACACACACACACACTCTCAGTGCTACTGTAACTGGTTTCGTAGGACAAACCCCACAGCCCCAGTCTACCTCATGTGATGGCAATGAACAAAGCACCAACACTGCTCACCAGGATTTAAAGAGCCAGCAAATCCCAGTCAACACACCTTAAACTGTGTCCTTTTCCAACACCTAGCCATTAACTGAATTCAGGTCATCAGGGGTGCAGGCAACTCTTTATCTCTGTATGCCACAGAGCTGGTGAAAACTATTTCAATTTTTCTACTCAAAAAAAAAAAACTGAGACTGCTTCCTTTTGACTCTGCATAATAAAGTTCTGATTTGCAACCAGATTCTTAATATTTCTACTTTCATTTTATATGCATTCTTCTCATCTGAAAATAGATATTATTGCATTTATTAGGATCATAGGATCATAGGATCATAGAAGGTTACTAAGCTAATGGCCCTGGGGCCCTTACAAGCCTAACCAAGAGTTTATCCTCAAAAAAGAAACCTCAGTCAGCACCTTTTTTCCCAGTCAGTGAGACACACAGGTGGAACCTCTGGGACAAATTTGTGGTTTCCTATCCACTCATCAAGGATGCGCTTGAACAGGGTCAGCAAGGTGCTCAGTTTGACGTCTATGGGAAGTCTATTCTAAAGACAAGGCAGCCTCTGGGAGAAAAATCTGTCTCTCCAGCAGGTTTTGTTGATGTCACATATTAGATTTAGGCCTTTCGAGCGGGTAATGCAGGAGAAGTTAGACTTATGGATATGGAGCATCTCTGGTAGGGCAGGGTCCAAGATTGCCTTGTAGGCAAGACACAGATCACCTCTGAGCAATCTGTACGATACCAAGAAGAGTGATAGTGATTTGAGCTTGTCCGCATATGACAGGTGCTGGAGGCCATGGATTCTCCTTGTGAGGTATTTCTGTGGCCTTTCCAGTTGGGAGATTTGCCATAGAGGTTCCTGATGTAACTGAAGAAGGCTTTGTGGTTTCCCTTTGTTTCAGAGGCTAGTTTCAATTCAAAATTGGCTTTTGAGGTTTTCACTAATGATCTAATTTGCTTGTTGAGACTAAGGAGGGAGACAGATGTATGTCTAAAGCCCACCTTGAGAAGGAGGAAGTTACATACATAATGTTTCTATGATTTCATTGGTTCTTTAATTAATGAGCAACATGATTGGTTGGTCTCTGTTTTAAAATTGAGAATGTTTGTTTTAAGAAATATGTGGATCTGATGAAGCATTTGTGAACCCAAAAGTGCTTATCCTTGCTCTTAATAAACGTATCTATTTTAACTTTATGGTCGTGGTAGCTGTGCTGGTTATTTGTCTTTTTGGTTCATATTGTGGTACTAGCATTGGCTTTTGTGTGTGTTGGGGCCTCCTTTTCTTTTGTTGCTGTTTGCTCCTGGTTGATCCCCCACACCACATGGCCGAAGGAGTGTCTTTTGAATTAGACTATAACCCTGCCAACAATAGGATGCAGCAGAAATGGCTAAACATGATGAGACCTTTGAGTAATCCACTGCTGAATACTATCTTGGAAGGTAATTAGTCTACACAGGGAGATTTCCTGGATGGTGAGAATTGTAATAACTTTGTAATAAGAACAAAGAAGTTGGAACAAGACTTATATAAATTGAAGAGACTGCAATGGCAGCATCTTCATATGGAAGCCTGCTTACATTTCAATATAATCCCTAGAGGTATGCGGGTCCTGTGCATGCTCACCTATGGGGAAGCCTATCCCCAACTTCTCAAGAAATGGCAGCAAATGAATTTAGATGTGGGATATGGCTATATTCGGTTGATTTTAGAACACTTTAAACCCTTAGAAGATAAACTTTTTTGTGAGGTTGATTTACTCAAAAATTAATTGTTTGGGCAGCTCAACGGTGAACCATATGAAAAAACTCTGGAAGAGGTGTTTAACAATATAGCAGGCTATGAAATGAAGCTAAAACAAACTAAAATGAGAAAATTACAGTGTGACTATAATGACTTCAGCAGTGGTAATGTGTTTGTGTGGCCAAGACATTCTGAGAGGGAGAGTCTGAACATGACATCTGCTACCATGGAATGACTACAAAAATTACAGAAGCTATGGAAGCAACAGTTTCAACAATGGAGGAATCAAATACTAATGCTATCACTGCTCATAGAAAAGTCACAAATTCATTGAGTTTGATTAGAACTGAACCTGATCAAGGTAATAGTATGCCACCATTAAACTAGGAAGGCTTAAGGTATGAAGAAAAAGGAGTGTGACCTAAAAATCCATTGTTTGTGATGGATTTCTCCTTGCCATTGAAAGCAAGAACCAGGATACCAACACACTCCACCAGCAGGGGGTGACTGAAGCAGAAACTATCCACAGAACATCAGCCATTGAACAGAAACTCTGCAAGTAGGGAATTTGGTCATCAATTTATCTGGATATGAACTGGATGTTGAAGAGATGGCAGTCCTCAACAGAGGTTTATTATTTATTCCTGCGACTTCCTCAGATGTGAGTGAAATGTTTTTGGATCTGCATTTGTTTGCATGAAATATTACATTGAAATTGATGTTTGGGGGTATGGGTGAACAACGGAAGACTGGGTTCAAGAAGCCAAGTCTGTTTAATCCAACACAACCACAAAATATAAGTACTTTTGTTCGAGTATGCAAACAAGATATTATAAATTCTTTGGGCACTCAACATAAGAAAACCTTTTTTAATTTAAGCCAGACAGAATGCAGAGTGCTTCAGTCTCTTAGAGAAAATCAAGATATTGTCATAAGACCAGTGGATAAGGGGGGAGCTTTAGTGATTTTAGGCTATACGGATTATTGTAATTCCATGCATACTTTGCTATGAGATGACAGTACTTACAAGAGAATTAACAAAGTGGACATTAACAAGTTAAAGAAGCAAGTTCAAGCTTTACTATATGATCTGTTAATGAGTCATATTATAGATGAACAATTATATAATTTTTTTCTAGTAGAACAACCAATGATACCTGAAATTAAGGGGTGCACCAAGGTACACAAAGACCTCCTGCATCCACCGCTGAGATGTATAGTGGCGGGGCAGAATGGGTCATGGAGCCACTCTCCATATTTGTAGAAGACAAGTTGAAAATGGTTTTAAGTACTTTGAATACTGTCTTAAAAGATACAAATCACTTCATTATGGATTTAAAACATAATTTTATTAATAACAATAATGAAATTGTGTGATAGCCTATTTGAAACACTTGATGTTAAGACTTTATTCGCCAGTATACCCAATGATTATGGCATACAGGCAGTGAGAGAATTGTTAAGCATCAAAAGTGTTTATAAAAGTGATGTGATTATGCTCATTTGCGCACTCCTAGAAATGATATTGGAGAATAATGGCTTTATGTTTGAACAGGAGGCCTACTTACAGCAATGGGCTGTCGCCATGGGCACCCCATGTGCTAATTCGTATGCCAGTTTGATGATGTATTACTGGGAAGAGAAGTTCATTTTGAACAATGCCACATATTCAGGTTACATTAAGGTGTATCAGCATTTTGTACACGATGTATTTATTCTATGGGCTGGCAATGAGGATGATTTAGAACAATTCTTAATTTTTTATTAATAATACTACCAGTTTTCTGATTTTTACACACAATGCTTCTTCCTCCAGCATTTAATTTTTAGATGTGAGGCTATAATATTGATACCACTATTTTTAGGAAAGCCTATTGGAAGAACAGCTAACTGATGTATGAAAGCATGCACCCGAGATATGTTTCCACTAATGTTATCAAGGGACAGCTTACAAGGAAGTCTAGACTTTGTGCGATGGAAGATGACTGTATTAGAAATATGGAGCAACTAGGAGCCCAGGTTGAGGGCAGGGGGTACAACAAGGAATCTAAAAACTTGATGACTCAACAAGTCTTAAGTAATAGACAGACAAAAATTAGAGGAATAAGGCACCACAACTGTAACCAACAAACAATGTAAAGCGAAGTACCTGGAGCCACCAATATAACGAACTTCGACTTTATTAGACAAAAATGCACATAAAAAATAAACGCTTAACTTATTCACCGCGTTGTTCATCAACCATGTAACTTCATCAACAAAAACACTTCATTAATCACAACCCCCTTATTATATATACTTCCCTAAGCCAATTATCCAATCACTTGAACTCATACATAATTACTTACTAAAGGGCTATCACAAAGGAAGCTTTAAAAATATATTATTTTAAAAAAATTGCATCAAACATAAATAATCATTGCTATTAAAACCTTGTTTAATAAAAACACAATTATTATCTTCTTAACATAAAACCATCAATCCAAAAAAATAACTATGTGTTTTAAAAAAACCTATCATGTTCTTTAAAATAGTGACAGAGCTCCACCATGTGGTAAAGTCTCTAAAAAACTATCATTATTTGTATATGAAATAAATAAAATAAGAAATAAAACCATCTACTGTAAAAGAAAATTACTACCAACAAATGGTGAAAAACACTGCATCAGATGTACACTCAAAGTCTTGCGGCTCTTAATTTCAATACAGGCACCATAGACATATATTCATTCAGCCCTGGTGTCCTGCAAGCCTCCAAGATCATTTGCCAGTATATTTCCCTCACTTCTATTCTATTTTCCCAGTCCCCTCCCTTAATATTATGTGGGATTACTTCAAGCACAGAGAACATAAATTTAGCCTCTTTACATACTGTGCTATGTTTGTATAGGGCACTGTTCAAATCCTGCTTACGGATTTCATACATATGTTCATAAATACGTCTTCTAAATGCCTTCTCCGTCTTTCCCACATAAAAAGAGGAACACTTTTTACATTCAGCTAAATACACCATTCCTTTAGTTTCACAATTAGCATACGTTTTACTTAACAACAGTTAAGTCTTATGTAATAGGAATACCCACAGCCAGACCTTATGTTTCAGCTGATCAGGTCCTTTACATGAGGGAAGGAAAGTGAGAAGGATGAACAGACAGAATGGCGTAAGGTTCTTCACTAAATATACCAATGGTAGTAACTTGGTCTGTGACATCATAACTAAAAATTGGAGTCTACTAATCATAGATGCCAGATCAGCTGAAATTGTGGGTAGTGAACCGGGTTTTGGTTTTAGAAACTCCAAGACCCTAAAGCAGTTATTATGTGATTCAAGATCACAGTCCCAGGGGAACTTTTCTGAGAGATTTGGCAGTTTCCCTCATCATATATGTAAAGCTTCCTCTGTTATTACCTGGGAACAACAGTTCCAACATCCAGGATTTGATTTTACATTTAATCCCAGGTTCCATGCAGATTGTCAGACACAAAATGTGATATATCTGGCCATGTGCAGAGCCTGTTCTTACTTTTGTGTAGGGAAAATTGTACAGAAATTAAAAAAATAGGATTTTGAGACATCTTTATGATATCAGGATGCATAATGTTAAGAATGCCCTAGCAAAACATATACAAGAGAATCCACAACATATGTTCTCCTTCAGGGTGTTGCAATATGTAAAGTGAATCTGGAGGGGGGGGGGTCTTGAACATGTGTTTGGAAAACCTGGAGCTGAAATGGATACTTGGACTACAGGCTCAAAAATTCCCAGGCATCAATGCAAATGTATGTCTAAAACCCACCTTGAGAAGGAGGAAGTTACATACATAATGTTTCTATGATTTCATTGGTTCTTTAATGCATGAGCAACATGATTGGTTGGTCTCTGTTTTAATTGTGAGAATGTTTGTTTTAAGAAATTTGTGGATCTGATGAAGCATTTCTGAAAGCAAAAGCGCTTATCCTTGTTCTTAATAAACATATCTATTTTAATTTTATGGTTGTGGTAGCCGTGCTGGTTATTTGTCTTTTTAGTTCATATTGTGCTACCAGCATTGGCTTTTGTGTGTGTTGGGGCCTCCTTTTCTTTTGTTGTATTTTAGGCTAAGGAGGGAGTTTTTCCAGTTTGGAATTTGTTCCTTTTTACCCTTGGACAACAGTTTCTTCCTTTTGTTGTAAAGCCTGTTGACAGAGGATGTCTACCAGACAGGTTTGTGTTTCCTTGAGGAGCAGGCTTTAGTTCTTATGGGTATGGCTGACTCCATGCAGTTGTACAGGTGCTTGTATATTGCATTGGCGTACTGTTCAGCATAGTTGTCTGCATCCTCTGAGGGGGCAGGTGGTGTGAAGCTACTGATACCCTCCCTTAGGAGGTTGTAGTCAGCTTTTGAGAAGTTTTTAGCCTGGTTTCAGCTGAGGGGCAGGATAGAAACTTCATGAGAGAGACCACCTGGGAAGAACTTACTATGGGAGTGGTACAGCAGTCACCCATGTTCAGTCCAGAATGTTGTCTTGCCTTGTGTGGGATGAGACGAGCTAGTTTAGTGCATTAGAATTGATGAAGTCAAGGAATCGTTGGGTGAGTGCATTAGGGCAGAAATAGTTTACCCAGTCTATGTTGTGGTAGTTGAAGTGACCAAGGATCAGGGTGTTAAGGAGTACCTTGATGGAGTCAAGTAGGTCCAGGTAGGAGGAGTGGAGGTCATGAGTCATGGAGGGGGGTCTATAGCTGGCTATAACTTGGATGGGTGTCTTGCCAACTGTCAGTTGCACCTGGAGTAGTTTTAGTGCACCATACTGACAGACCAGTCTGGAGGTGTGCCTATCCTTAATGAAGATAGAGACTCTACCACCCTTAGTCTTCCTGACCTCATTTTGGGGTCAGAATGTATGGAATAAGGTATAACCTGGTAAGGCAGTGGTGCTCTCCACAGCCTTGAACCAAGTTTCCATGACTGCACAGATGTCAGCATCTTCCAGTGCAAGGTGAGTCTCCAGTGACTGCATTTTCAGTTTAAGGCTCCTAGCGTTAAGCAGCATGACCTTCAGTTTTCTTTTTGACAGATCTTTTTTGTTGGAAGATTTGTCTTTAGGACATTGCCTAAAAAGGCACAATGGGGGAGCCAAGAGCCTTGACCAGAATCCGAAAGCCCAGGGGTGACAGGTGGAGGCCATCTCTGCCAAAGCATCGGGGCCTGTCAACCATGTCATCCCAAGCAAACAGATACTGGATCCCCTTGGAATGACACCAGAAACTAAGCCAATTGTTGAAGTCAATTATTTTTTGTTGGTATTGTGATATCATTCTTGGTGAAGGTAGGATGCTGCTTAGGGCTAGGGTCATACCTGCCTGGGACACATATTCTGAGAGCTCAATCATGTCTCTCTTCATATAGTCCAGAGAGGTACGTCTCAAGTCATTCACACCAACATGGACAATGACAGCATCATACTTGTATCTGTTGTGGAGAGACTTAAGTGCATGCGTGATGTGGTGGATTCTGGCACCTGACAGACAACTGACAGTGACCTTCTCCTTGTCGAGCCTGGTGAGGGGACATCAGTGTGTCTCACAAGTGAGTCGCCAGTGACTAGTATGTTTGGTTTATTGTTATGCCTTATGGGCTGTGTTGGTTTATTGTTATGCCTATACTCCAAATGTTCATATAGTTCTCTGTCAAACTACCATATCAACCTTATTCTCACATGCATGTCTCTTTAACTCTATCTGATATATTTTTATACATTGCCAGTTTTATCCTTCATTGTCAACTACTGATCTGGCCATGAAGCATAAAAGGCCCTCATACCTCAACAGTTCACCTACATCACCATTGTCTGTATGAGATTCAAGAAAAAAATATCTTGTTTTTATCAGGCAAGGCCATAACAGGGGAGCCATACTTGGTGGGGACAGAGCGTAACTGTGAGAATGGCTTTGGCCTGAGAATCGTGTCTTTCTGTAAAAACTTCAAGATCAGCAGGAAAGGGAGAAATGCATACAGTTGTCCTGGGTGCCACTGATGGACTAGAGTATCCCTTGGAGTCTGTCCCTATGGAGGACATATGGAAAAGGAGCTGCTGAACCCAGAGTTGGTTGGGGATGCAAATAAATTGAAGCAAGGCTCTCACTGTGGCAGAATATAATTTTAGCCATTGCCCAACTGGCAAACCACTTATGTGACATCAGTAAACATCTGTTGAACCTTAGAGTGTCATCTAGACATTCAACCTGTCTTGCTATGTTCATTACTACCAGAAGGTAATGAGAGATCACTATCTTTTTATAGAGTCTCATGACTTCCTTACACAGGAGTAGAGCTTGGTCTTTCCTTGTTTGTTTTATGTGCCAAACTATTGACATGTTGTCAGAGTGGATAGTAGTTACACCCTGGGGGGAACGTCCTGAAGGTCCTGCAAGGCAAGAAGGACTGCCCTCATCTGTGGAACATTTATGTGCTGTGTGACCTTCTTTTCCATCTACATCACTTCCACCATCTGCCATAAGCAACATCTCCCACGCCACAGCCTTGGCAACAATGACAGTGGAGAGAGAACGGTAAAAGAGAGTGAAATTGTCAGACTGTTTTCTTGTAGCTATCACAGCATGTTCGTGAAAGATATATAACGTCCGAAAAATGATATGATGCCTGAGATCACTGACGCCTCAGACTCCACTGCAGAACTCTCAAACTAAACCTCACAAATGGAAAAAAGTGAATGTTAAATATTTTCCACCATGAGTCCAATTACCCTGAGAGTCACAGTTGTTGTTTGAATGGGATGGGATGGAATGGAATGGGATGGCATTAACAAATTAAATTTCTGGTGGTAATGACTGAACTTTGTCTGGTATGATGCAGACTGTATTGGTCACTGTTTTCGGGTGACACACTATGAAGATATTTGCATGTGATGGCTCTAAATGGAACTTTGCATTGTTCACCAACATATCTAAGAATGGAAATATAGAAACAGATGCATTAAGTACCCCCATGACTGAGTGCTGGGAAGGGGGTAGCTAGGAGACAGTCATCCAAGTAAGAGAGCATTGATTCTGTGCAGTCTTACATGAGCTGCTCCTGCTACCATGCATTCAGTGAATACCCAAGATACTGTGGTAAAACCAAATGAAAGTGTTGTAACCTGGTAATGACTGAGGCCCATCCTGAAGAAGAAGAAATTCTGTTCATGCCTAGACAATTTTTATGTGCAGATAGGCAACAAAAGAGTGCATTCAGTTTCCTTCCTGTAAATACAGACAGACAGGGTTCTCTGCATGTATTGGTTCAGGCCATGTAAGTTTAAAAGGGGCCTGAGATCCTTCATCTTCTTTGTAGCCAAAAAGAACTTTTAATAAAGCCAAGATTTTCTCTGGTCTGATGGAACCCCTTATATTGCTCTTTTCTGTTAGAGGTTTGCATTCTGTAGGCCACCTCCTTCTTTTGGGGTGGGACATCTAGAAGGACAATGAAGGTGTCTTGGGGAGAGATAAGAGTATCTCATAACCTCTAGACACTACTTCACTTATCCATGTGGCCTGTGGGATGGCCTCCCACACCACCAGATAAAGAGTTTCTTGACCCATGACTGCTTGCACAGATGGACAGTTGGGAAAGTCTTCATGGATTTCCTGGCTCTGAGCTACAGAATCCCTGATTTTGCAGACCACCTCTCCCTCTAAGATAGCAGAATTCCCTTTCCCTTGGGAATTTCAGTCTGAATGTTGCTTGAAGGGAGACGGTTGGGTCTTTCTGAACCACAAATTATTCATATTTGTATGATTCCTTGAAAAGTTACTCTGAGGAGTGGAGAACTTAGCGCACCACCAAATGATTGGCACAGAGATTCCTTGATTTTGTAAACACAAATTCCATGAACCAGATAGTAAACCAACCAGGGGTGCAGCCATACTGGATCTGGTCCTCACTAACATGGGAGAGTGCTGCACACCCCCTACTGTAATGTCTTCCCTGGTAAGGTCAGACCACAAAATGGTCTCCTTTGAAGTAAAAATAAAACCTAGACCCCCAAATAAACCTGGAATATTCAGGAACTACTCTAAGGCTAACCTCCTGCTATTAAATGATAATCTGGCAAACGTTCAAGCCCCCATAAACCATGACAACACTACTGCCTATAACAGAACTGTTCACAAAAACCCTGTACAAGCATGTTGATAGCTGCATAGGGACAGCTGTACCCACCAGGAAGAAGTACAGAAATAACTCAAAAAACAAGCCACTCTAGTAGAATCACAAAATCAATAGGCTGTATAACAGAAGGAAAATAATCATGGTAAAATTAGGAGGTGCAGTAACCAGCAGAATAAAAGCACCCTCATCAAACTAAAGAAATATCTGAGGGCAAATAAAGTCCACCAAAGCCAAACTTGAAGTGAATTTGGCCTCCCAGACCAAGAACAACCACAAGGCATTTTTAGGTATGTCTGTAATGTCAAAGGCAATACACAATTGTGTGCAGAGCTCATTGTAAATGGAGCCACGTATACTGAGCCAGAAGATATACCAAACCTACTGGATGATAAATTTAGCTCCAACTTTATCCTCTCTCCCCCTCAACATTACCACAGGAAATACCATCAAATATAACTCCCTCTGCTATCACTAGGGAACAGGTCCTTAATGCTCTCTCTAAGGCCAAGAACACTGCATCAATGGGCCCAGGCAATATCCCAGGATGCCTTCTAAATAGCATGAAACATGACCTGTCAGGGCCTCTAGAATTGTTATCTAACTATAGCCTCCAAACAGGCTTTGTGTCTGATGAATGGAGAACAGTAACAGACATCCCTCTGCATAAAGGTGGGCCATCTACAGACCCTGGAAACTAAAGACCTATAAGTCTCAATAGTCTCATATGTAAAGACATGAAAGAATAATCATGGAAGTGACCAATAGTGATATAGTAAGCCTCCAGACACTAGACCCAACCCAGTTTGGTTTCATCAAGGGCAGATCATGCCTACTTAACCTGGTGGACTTCTTTGAGAAAGTTATCAAAGCAATGGATGAGGGCAAAATGTTTCACACTGCATACCTTCACCTGGCCAAGGCATTTGATACAATACCCCTCTCAACCTTTTAGAGCAACAAATCTGGACAAAGCCATAAATAATGAGGGGACAAAAGCCCAAACATTGGGACACTTTTTAAATATTGCCCTTACAAACTTAGAAAGTTGATAGAATAACAGGTTTTGCATTAGCATAAATTTTCTGAAGGGAGTGAAGTCTGAAACTCAAATATCTGTCATTATTTTCTGAATTCATCTCTCAATGATTTGCCAAATATTTGCCAGAAAACCACAAGTTTGTGAGAAAATAGACCAAAAATATGAAGCAAAAATCTGGACATTCTGTGAAAATCTGTACAGTTGACAGGTATGTCTGGCATTGTTGACAAACTCAAGAGGTTAGGTACAGACTCATATGTCACCCAGTGTATAACCAACTGGCTCAGAGACAGGACCCAGGAAGTTAGAACTGAGGAGTCCACCTCTACAAAGAGGCCAATCACAAGTAGTGTCCCTCAGAAATCAGTCCTTGGACTGCTTTTTTTTGGTATTTATTTCTGAAGTCAAGGCCAATGTCAGTGGTCTCTGGCTGACTAAATTTGCAGATGATTGCAAATTAGGAGCTGTCATCAAATCTCACACTGACACAGATGTTCTCCAGGAGGGGCTGACACAGACAAACAAATGGTGTCAGAGCCATGGACTAAAACTAAATGTCAAGAAATGCATAATAGTATTCTTTGGGAAGTCATCCATCCCTGGTAACTATCATATTGACAACACACACCCTTAGAGGTGACCCAGTAGTCAGGGACTTAGGGACACACATAGCAATCTAGCCTTTGATCATCATGTGTCTACATTGGTGAGGAAATCATTCTATGTTGTGCAACATATAAACAAAGGTATGGCATCTAAGTCCAAGGAAGTCATGTTCCACTGTATTTGGAATTCATCAGACCTATCATTGAGTACAATGCCCCCTTTGGTATGTACCTAACCAGTCATGTCCAACAATTGGAACGGCCACAGAGGTTCCTCACTAAAAGAATACAGGGCATAAGTAAAATGTCCTATGCAGACCGCCTCAAGGCTCTATCCCTGTATTCTGTCTCCTACAGGCTTTTGAGGGGAAATCTGTACCTGACATACAGGGCACTGTCAGACCACATTCTAATGGGCCTCCTGCATATCTGCAAAACAAACAGCACCAGATTTGCCTGTTCTAAGGACTTGAACCTTGCTTGTGATATAAATAGGACCTGGAGAGACAGATATATATCCTAGAGAGTACCCTGTCTCTGGTACAGACTCCCCATCCATGTAAAGCAGAGTTCTTCCCTAACAAAATTCAAGCACAACTTGGACAATTGGATGGGGAACAGGAAATTCACTCCTCATTTGGCACCTATGTCTCTAATGGACACAGGAACTCTGTTAGTGGTTCATCTCCCAGGCTCTAGCTTGCAATTTTTCATCTCCCAAGTCCCTGCTTACACTTACCGAGGGTATCAGAACTTGTCAGAGATTTGGTATTCATGGCTCGGCTTAAAAAAGCCCTTGTGGTTGTTAGTCTAGTAAACACCAATGAACCTGTGAACCTATAATGAGTTCCCCTATGAAGGAATAGCATCTGAAGAGCAGATATCACAGGAAGATGTTCTGGAACTTTCTATAGAATGCCCTCAAAGAATGTCCTCACAGTTTAGAGGAAAATGATCTAAGGGAAGAGTTACTTGACTTAACAGAGATTGGCTGACATATTAAATAAGACCCAAAATGTTAGCAGTCTGATAAAACAGAAGAACATAATGATCACAACTATGAAGAGAAATTCACATGATTTAGCAGAAGTAAGTAAGATGTATTACTGTGCAGCTAAATTAATAACAGATAAAGTCTTACAATAAAATATAGAGCAATAAGGGAAAGGAAGAGAATAAATAAAATGCCACCATGGGAACTGTGAATAGAGAAAAAAACTATAAAACAGTTAACTCATTACAGCTGCGTGCGCCTCCGGGTGTTTCCGTACTTACCTCCTGCTGCTTCTTTAGGTGTCAAATATTGCCTGTTCATATTTACATTAATAATTCCAAAACTAGGATACATACAAGGTATCAGAATATTTTATCTTGAAGCATACATGATGGCAAACACAATTGTATTGATATCTGACCTCTGTTGATGAGTATTTGTTAGAAGTATAAGGTGATAACTTCATTTTTTAAAGGCTCAAGCCACACCCACTGGGAATTAAAGGTACACACTCAAAAGAGCTGTACTGAAGGGAATGAGACAATAAGTGTCACTGTTAAAAGAATGTAAAAGAAGGAATAGATCAGCAAAAATACTTAGAAAGATAGATGCAGTGAAAGCAAAGCATAGTATCAAAACAGACCACTAAACTATAGATATCAGCATAGGCAGAAAAAAAACTTAAAAGATGTGCAGATAAATATAATGGAAATGTACAAAATAAGCAATTCATTGATAACCCAAACAAGTTTTATAGAGAAAGAAAATAAAACAAAGGGAATAGAAAAAAACACCAAAAAAGAAGAAATAGATACATTTTGGAATAATATTTATCAAAATCATGTGGAACATAACAAAGATGTTGAATGGATTAAAAATAAAAAAAATATATATTAAGGAGTTCAAATGTTGATGATATGAAGTGGGATGAAGTGAGGTCCGGGGAAATTGAAACAAAATTTAAAAAAGCTTCTAATGGGAAAATCCCAGACCCAGATGCAATGCCTAATTTTGACTAAAACTTTTAACACCTTTACACAAAGATTTAGCTCTGAGGAAGAGATACTTTTATGTCCATTCTAAAGCGACACTAATGAAGATATGTGAAGGCTGCCAGCCTAGCTAGATAGAATTTTGTAGATAATTCTGTCATTTGTAAATATTAATATAAGCCACAGGCTTGTTCTCTTAAATAAGAAAATTGTATTGGATGTTAAATTTCAACAATGTAACCACATTGCACTCTGCTGGAGGAAAGCTGATAAGTCAAACATTGTATAATTGTTTAATCTCACAACTCGGAGCTGAGATGTCTGAATGAAGGAATTATTCCTATTGTTTTGAGACCAGAGTTAATTGCTAGAATTTACATGTATAATGTTTATTGTTGTGTTTCCTGACCAGGTGGCAGCTTACTAAGAAATGTAAATGTAGAGTTTCTGTCAGCATGGGAACCAGAGAATTGTTAAGAATGATGTAATCTAAAATGAGTCAGCGGGATGTATTATCAATTTAAAGGACTTTCTCAGAGACAGAGAGAGAGCATTTTGCATTTGTCTTGAGAACATCCAACTCACCAGCACTCTGCCTGTGCTCTATATGTAAGTAGGATCTTAGACTTTAGTGTCTCTCTTAGAAGTAGCTCGGAAATAGGAAGATTAGACTTAGATTAGTTGTTTTCTGTATTGATATCAGAACTATTTTACTGTATTATTTTAAACATTTCTGTGTGATCTCTGAACTCTTGACTAGCACTGTGTAGTAAGAAATATTGTCTTGTGTTTTTATTTATTATTAAATATTTTTAAACCATTCAACTGTGGCTGTTTTGTGTAGAGATAATTTAAACTCTAGAGTACATTGTATGTATATAGTGATACTGGCCAAGCCACTCCAATAAGCTTTGCTGTTCAGTCGCACTTACCATTTGGATAATAATATTGCACAGTAATAATTGGACACCCTTTAGCAAGGGCCTTAGAGTACCTGATAATGATGGTGGCAGTGATTACTATTTATAGCCTTGCCAGAAGGGCCATAGCTAGTGAACCTGTGCCACCCTTCCCCAGGAGTGTCTGTGTGGTTGTATATAAATCATATCTCAAAGTGTGTGTGCGTATGTTCGCGTGTGTGTGTGTGTGTGTGTGTGTGTGTGTGTGTGTGTGTGTGTGTGTGTGTGTGTCAGCTACTTGGGCAGGGACACGAAACACTGGTTGGACAGAGAGAATGCTAGAAGGACTTGGCTTGGGACTCTGGCTAAGGACCCCACTCTATAGCTATGCCAGTGGGGAGTCTTAATGGGGATGTGGAGAGAAAGGGAGAAACCAGACCCAGACTGACTGTGATCTCTGTGTGCTCTTAAGGGAAAATGTACTTTACTATGTGTGCATTTGTTATCCTTCCCAGTGTGGACACCCCTCACTGGTGTTAGTGGTGCGAACTGAGGCACCTTGATTGCTGGGCCAGTGCATGGGTTTCACACCTGGTTAACAACAGGAAAAACAGTGCTTCTCCTTAAGAGTAAACCTACAGCCATCCTAAAAACTATACTCCTTAAGAGTAAACTTACAAGCCATCCTTAAAAGTGAACCTACAAGCCATTCTAAAAACTATTGACCGATAATTTTCCTTCCAATACTGCACAAGCTATATACTGGAATGCAGACAACGTTTGTAGTTATTTAGAAAAAACTCAATTAAGGCAATAAAACAAAGAGGTCACATGGAACAAAGGATCATTTGTTGTTAAAGCCATAATAGAGAATTGTAAAAAAGATGAATCTAAGTATGGCATGGATAGATTAAAGAAAAGCATTTGACAGCATCCAACATTCATGGACAAAAGAGTGCTTACGGGAGTATAAGATACATCATATATAGACCAATTACATTACAGTGACCATGAAAGAGTGTCAAACTATTTTGCAAAGGGCAAATTATTATCCCAGGGATAAAAATTCAAAGGAGGATATTTTGGGGTGACTCTAACACCACTACTTTTTTGTCTTGCCCTTAACCCATTAAGCTGTCCACTTAACAGATTAGGTCACAGTTACAATTTGTCTCACAGAAAACAACCAAGGTTAAAGACTTTTCTCTACTTTTTGTGGATGACTTCAGACTATACAGCTCATCAGATGAGATGTTGAGAGCACAACTACAAGACTTTCTTGGATGATATAAGAATGTCATTTGGTCTTGGTAAATGTGCAAAAGCAATGTTTAAAGCAGCAAAGCTGTAGCACCCAGAAAACATCAATCTGGGACAAGAATGCAATATAAATGAATTAGAGCAGGAAGGAGTGTATAAATACTTGGGAATTGATGAAGGATTGACAATACAATTTGAACAAATTGGAACAAAATTCAGTAAGGAATAATTTAGAAGATTAAAACTAGGCTTGAAGACAGCCCTGAGATCTAGGAACAAAGTCCAAGCTATAAACCAGTTTGCTCTTCCTGCTCTAAATTACAGTTTGGGGGTGACTGATTGGCCTCAAAAGGTATTAGATCAGCTGGACAGGAAAAAAAGAAAAATGCTTCACACTTATGAAAATATATATAAAAATCAGTATACACCAAGGATATATATTCCTTGTTCTGATAGAGGAATGCACCTCTTCAAAATTGATTACATTCATACCTCTTAGATCAGGAAATTGGGACAAAGCCACAAATAGTGGGGGGACAAAGGCCCAAAAATAGGAACATTTTTTAAAATATTTTTCTTTCAAACTAACACAAGTTGATAGAATAACAGGTTTTGCATTAGCATGAATTTTCTAAGTGATATGAAGTCTGAAAATCAAATGCCTGCCATTATTTTCTGACTTCAGTCCTCAATAATTTGCCAGTGATTTGCCAGAAAACTACAATTTTATAAGAAACAGACCAAAATATGAGTCAAAAATCTGGGCATTCTGCAAATATCTGGACAGCTAAGAGCTATACTTACATGTATACCTCTACAGTTGTGGAACTGCATACATATCTGCTGACCTCACCAGATCCAGATATAGTGAAAATTTTAAAACACGAGGAGAAGTCTAAGATGACTTCCCTGATTAATTTATCAGAGGCATATCGGGGTCAAGCGAAAACCGAAATTAAACCAGAAGTAAACAACAATCAGGCAGCAAATGAATGTGCCAAAAACAAAAGAAAGAACATATGGAGAAGGATCAGATGAGAATGAAAGGAATGTGGAAACACCATACATTTTGTGGCAAGTAAAGAGATCTGGAACTACCTCATGTTGTTCAGGATTTGACATAGGAATGGTTAAGGATAGATGAATTCAAACTAAAAGATGAAAGGTTAATATTAGCAGCCTAGGACAGTGGACTATGTAAACATTGGTTTACAAAGTCCATTGAACATGTAGGAGAAACAGACAAATCCAGGTTTTATAAAACAAACTGGAAACAATTGCACATCTTGTTGCTGGGTGTGATCGAATTATTGCAGAGGGTCTCTATACTGAAAGACATAATAATGTGGCAAGACTGTTATGCTGTAGATTGTGCAAATATTACAATATTGAAGTAGCTGAGAAACATTGGAAACATGAGCCACAAAAGATTATGGAAAATGATGAGGTTTATATCACATTGGATTACCCATTACCAACAGTTCAAAAAGTAGATGCGAGAAAAGCAGATATAGTACTCTGTGAAAAGAAGACAAAAGTAGCATTGATCATTGAAATGACTACATCCAGTGATTATAGTGTCTTACGTACAGAGATACACAAAGTCATAAAATACCAGGATTTGCAGGCAGAAATGAGAGCAATTTAGATAAGGATACTTAGACAGTTGCAATAGTTGTAGGAGCAATGGGTCTTATAAAATAAGAATTTACAGTCATACTTAGATACGTTACCAATCCATGTAACCCCATATGAACTGCAGGAGTCAGTTCTAGGCACATTGCGGATGCTGCGAAGAGCACTCTTGGCTAACATTAAAGATTGAAACAATACTAATTTCATAAACTTTAATGATACTTTGACTTAGGACTGGGCTCATTCCCATTATGGCACTAGAAACCCAAAAGACTTGGAGAAATTAAACAGAGAAACATTAGCAGTATATGCAAGAACAAAAGCAATTAACTTAATTACAAAGTAGTGAACTAAATACATACAACATTATTAAAATAGAATGTCATTTGCCTTAAGCAACTTTACATTAACCTAATACATTTTAACAATAAGAAAAACAATCACTGAGAAACAGAACAGAAAGAAAGTAAGCACAGTGATGATGAATATGATGATGAAGATGATAATAACGATGGTTAGAATTATCCCCACTATCTCCAAGGAAGAAAACAATAAGTATAGCAGTGAAGCAGCCAAGCAGCAGTCGAACCATAAAACAGCTTTTATTGTAAGAAAATGGTAAGTGCGTTCGCCAACCAATCAAATCTTAGAGGCAATTAGTATCGACATCTTCTTAAAGACAAAGCTTCCTACAGCACTCCATATAAAATACCCTAGCATAAAAACCTATAAAAATGCATATATAGTAAAACTATGAACATATATATATATATATATATATATATACATATATTTATATGTCTAAGAAATTTCTTTAAAAATTATTTATATAAATGTATGTACTTATAAAGAAGGTGCATTAATAAATAACTATTCTTCTAGATTTTAGGCTAGGTCTTAGAGATGCTTTCTCATTGAGACCAAGACCCTTATCAGCTCTAAGTCTTAGAATCCAGTTCACTCCTTTACTTTCTGTGACTTTCCTAACATCCCCTTCTTTTAAGGTAGGAATATTCACATCTATGACCATAAATTTAAAAGTGTGTGAATTATAAAGAAAAATTGTGGTGTCCTGATGACTGACCCCATGATTAAGGAAATAGTGGGTGATGTACCTAAGTTCAGATTTAACAGCAAACAAAATCTGAAAAGATTGCTGTGCTATCCTAGGAACAAAAGTGAACCCTTGTCATCTATCAATGCCTCTATTTATGCATGTGTTACCTGTAATTTTTGCTCATATATTAACTCAACTGGACATTTTCTACATCCAGACACAGGTCAGGAATTTAGGTTTACTGTGACAGCCACATGTCAGAAATCACATGTGGTTTATTTAGCGATATGTGACCTGTGTTGTTCATGCAAAATAGTAGAATTAACGTACCTTTGACTGTAGAGTGTAACGGTACGTTAATGTGCATAGCAGGAGGTGAGGGACGTCACCTCCTGCTATGCCGAATACATCGAACTAAGGATGTGGATGAATTCCTTTTCATGTTGATTACTGTTTTTAAATTCTGAATTCAGCATTTCGTGTCAACATTCTGAATGGTCAACCAAAGCAGATTCGGAATTTCAGTAGTAAACCGCGCAGGAGACCTACAGAGATGTACATACACATATATATAAATATTAATATAGTTACATATAATTTCCATATACACACATGGGCAAACATGCAAACATAAATACACAAACACACACATACACACACACAAAATATGGGTTGGTCCTGAACACTACATGAAACACAGGGGAGAAGAAAGGCATGCACTTCTGAGCCTGGGATATAGAGTAAAGGGCACATGACAGAAAGCAGATATAGTGCCTTCAGGCAGGAAACGTATTAATTAATAAATGATAGCTTTTCCAGTAATATGTTTAAGATTACCCGTTATTAATGGAGTTTGAGCTGCTTGGACCTAAAAGTCCCTGGGACTTTGTACAGATTGAGAAGGCAGCCAGAAGATGTGAAAAGCCTGCTTTCCTGAGTAAGGAACTGTAACCCATCTACATTGAACTTCTACTATGTACACAGGGAAGCCAGAGAAATTTATCAAGTTGTGGCAGGTCTTTTTATATGTTGGTATTTGCTTAGTTAAGGCATACAGGCACTTGAAGGACTGAGAAACTCTTTCATAATTTTGTAAGGTGCAATGTCTACTGGGTAGTGTTATATTTGTTTTATTAGGAGAAATCATATTGAGAAAATGTTGTAAATATTGTTGTTTTTTTATATGAACTCCATTCATTTGTGATCAGTACTTTAAATGTATGGTTTCTGTCTTATGTGCATGAAAAACACAAGAAATATAATACACACATACGCATGCACACACACGCAATGACAAGCAAACATTTATAAGCAGACACACAAGCACACTCACACTGACACATACGTGTACACACATATACACTGATATACTGACACACATACACAAAACATGCACTCACACACACACACACACACACACACACACACACACACACACACACACACACACACACACACACACACACAGAAACTCTGACCCACAAATGTTGATACACACACACACACACACACACACACACACACACACACACACACACACACACACACACACACACACACACACACACACACACACAACTACTTACCTGTCTCAAAATGGAGGCAGTCAGGGAGGAGGAAGACATTCTGCTTCAGCCCTTACACCATCAGAAAAAAATCTCCACAGAGGCATGGACTTAAATGATGATGGCAGACAAACACATTCAGCCCTTTTTGGCTCAGTGGCACATAGGTATCAAGGCCAAATTATCAGTGGTCAAATAGCAATCTGCATTTTTTACTTTGAGTCTTCTATTTAATTTCAAAGTACAAAACAATGCCTGAGATTTAGAAAGGCATAATACAATTCCAAAGCCTTATCTCTGAAGGTTTCCACATTGTGGTAAGATATTCCACTCCTTAGACTGGTCTTCTGCTATGCTTGTCCCCTTGTGGGAGACTTGGCAAAGATCATGGGCAAAGCTGCATGCTAATGGAGCAGTCCAAAGGTGAGGCTAATTGTGTTCCCCCAAAAATATTCACAAAGTCAACTTTAGTCTGTAGAGTAATTCAGAGAATTTTTAAAGGAAAATTGAGTATTGCCTTTTGTCAACAGTCATCCATGCACTTCTGTGAGAGTACTTGTGGTACATTTAAATCCAGTAAAGCCATGGGAGTAGTGATATGTTAGTATATGTGAGTGGACATGTGCCTGCATGCCTGTGGGGACATGAATGAGGCCAAATAAACGAGTGTGTGTGTGTTTATGTGTGTGTGCGTGTGTGCGTGTGTGCTCATGCATGTGTGTGTGCATATGTGCATGTGTATATGTGTGTATACGTGTTTGTGTGTGTATGTCTGTGTCTGTTCATACGCGTTTGTGTGTGTGTGTGTTTGTATGTGTGCGTGTGTGTGTGTGTGTGTGTGTGTGTGTGTGTGTGTGTGTGTGTGTGTGTGTATGTGTATACTCATGTGAGTGTGTTCCTATCTTTGAATACACGTGTGTGAGCATATATGTGCGCATCTGTGTGTGTGTCTGTGTGTGTGTGTGTGTGTGTGTGTGTGTGTGTGTGTGTGTGTGTGTGTGTGTGTGTGTGTGTGTGTGTGTGTGTGTGTGTGTGTGTCTGTATACTCATGTGAATGTGTGCCTACCTTAGCATATGCTTGTAGGTTCATAGGTAGGTACTAGGCTATCTGCCCGAGGGCATTTATAAGCCTAGCCAGAGTGTGTCGGCTTTCGCCATCCCACTGATTAATTAACTGATCCTCTGTCAAGCAGAGTCAATTAAGTGATCCCGGGGTGTATTTTCTGTTACCCATCCACTCGTCAAGGTTTCTCTTGAAGAGTGTTAGTGAGGGACTCTGCCTGATGTAATTTGGAATTTTGTTCTAAAGCATGGGGAGTCTCTGTGACAGGAATCTATCCCTCCAGCATGTTCTATTTATTGTTGTGGCGAGGTTTAGCTCACTAGAGTGTGTGGCTCGTAGTGACTTGGATTTCTTTAGGTGGAGCATGTCAATCAATTCTGAGTTGGACATGGCTTTGTAAGTCAGGCAGAGATCACCTCTGAGTAAGCGATATGCCACTGAGTACAGCCAGAGTTTTTTTCAGTCAGGCTGCATAGGACATATGTTTGAGGCCAGTAATCCTCTTGGTGAGGTACTTTTGTGGTCTCTCCAGATGTTGGGAGCGTCTTGTGAGGTACATCCAAAATGGGGCTTTGTACTCTATGATGGGTCTAATGAGTGACGAGTGGAGGGGCACTATAACCTCTTTATTTCTAGATGCGAACCCTTTATTAATTAGATGGGCCACATAGAAGGATTTCCTAACTACTTTGGCAATATGATTGTCAAAGGAGAGATTACTATCTATCTGGGTCCCCAGATCTCTTATTACCTCTTCTGTATTAAGGGGGCTGCCACCTATGTGGTAATTCGTGGGTGTTTTGTTTTTCTGAAATGGGATGACTATGCATTTTTTGGCATTTAGCTTGAGGCCATGACTTTGACACCAGGTGTCTGTCTCAGTAAGGCCCTTTTGGAGGATGTCCATGTCAACCGGAGAGTCAATTATGGCTCCCAGTTTGCAGTCATCGGTGAACTTGGCTAGCCATAGTCCTCCTGTGTTTGCCTGTACTTATGAGAAGTATATGCCGAACAATAGGCATCCCAGGACCGAGCCTTGTGGGACACCACTTGTGATTGGTTTAGAGACGGACCTGGAGCCCGCTATTCTTACCGTGTGAGTTCTGTCTGTAAGCCAGTTGGCATCCCATCTCGTGATGTAGGGGTTTCTGTTCAGGCTGGTGAGGTTTTCTGTAATACCCGAGTGGGGAATAAAGCCTTGGCGAGGTCAAGGTAGGCTGTGTGAACCACCTTTCCCTCGTCTATGGCCTTGGTGACTGTCTTGAAGAAGTCAACCAGGTTTAGTAGGCATGATCTGCCCTTAACAAAGCTGAACTGGGTTGGGTCAAGTGTTTGGAGGTTCCCAATGTCTTTGTTAATGAGTTCCATGATGATGCGCTCCATAGCCTTGCAGACCAGGTTAGTCAGGCTTATGGAGCGATAGTTACCAGGGTCAGTTGTGGCCCCTCCTTTGTGGAGAGGAATAACTGTTGCTATGCGCCATTCTATGGGCATGTAGCCTGTGGAGAGGCTGAGGTTGAACAGTGTGTTTAGGTGGGGGGGTTAGTTTGTTCTGTAGTTCGTGCAAGACACAGCCTGGGACACCATCTGGTCCCATTGACGCTGTGTTTTTGGCTTTTGAAAGGGCTGTTTTCACCTGTGCATCTGTGATTTTTGGGACAATACACTTTTCTGGTATTGTTGTGGGCCCTTTTGGAGGTGAGGGGGGTGAGTGGGGGTTAAGTGTTTGTGCGTGTGTATGTCTGTATATATGTGTTTGTGTGTGTCTGTTTGTATGTGTGCATGTGTGTGTGTGTGTGTGTGTGTGTGTGTGTGTGTGCGTGTGCATGTCTGCTTGTCTCTGTATGTCTCTATACTCATGTAAGTGTGAGCCTACCTTTGCACATGTTTGTGTGAGTATGTATGTGTGTGTGTGTGTCTGTGTATACATGTTTGTGTGTATCTGTGCAGACACATATGTGTGCGGGTGTGTATGTGTCTCTGTGTGTCTCTATACTCATGTGAGTCTGTGCCTATGTTTGCACATGTTCATAGGTTCATAGGTTCATAGTTTCATACTAGGCTATCTGCCCTGGGGCATTTACAAGCCTAGCCCGAGTGTGTTTGGCTTTTGCCACCCTTACTTTGAATTGAGTTTGCTATGCCCTTTTTAAGGTTAGTTAACTGAGCCTCTGTCTAGCAGAGACACAGAAGTAATCCCCGGGGTGAATCTACGATCTCCCATCCACTCATCAAGATTCCTCTTGAAGAGAGTCAGTGAGGTGCTCTGCCTAACATGGATCGCTATTCTATTCCAAAGTGAAGGGAGCCTCTGTGTTATGAATCTGTCCCTCCAGCACGTTCTATTTAGCTCTGTGCTGAGGTTCAAATGCCTCGAGCACGTGGTTCTAGGGGATTTGGATTTTCTAAGGTGGAGCAAGTTCATTAATTCTGGGTTGGACATAGCTTTGTATGTCAGGCATAGATCGCTTTGAAGTAGGCAGTATGCAACTGAGTAAAGCTGGAGTTTCTTTAACCTGGCAGCATATGGCATCTGCTTGAGTCCCTTGATCCTCTTTGTGAGGTACTTTTGGGGTCTTTCCAGCTGCTGCAGGTGGCGGGTAAGGTACATCCCAAAAGGGGCATTGTATTCTATGATGGGCCTGATGAGGGATGAATAGAGGGGCACTATTACCTCCCCTGATCTGGATGTGAATCCTTTCGTGATAAGGTGGGCTATGTAGAAGGTCTTTCTAACCACTTTGGCAATGTGGTTGTCAAAGGAGAGATTGCTATCAACTTGGGTCCCCAGATCCCTAATTACTTCTTCTGTATTTAATGGGTTTCCACCTATATGGTAGTTTGTGGGCACTTTATTTTTGCCAAAGGGTATGACTATACACTTCTTGGCATTCAGCTTTAGGCCATGGCTCTGGCACCAGTTATCCGTCTCTGTGAGACCTTTTTGAAGGATGTTCGTGTCAGCTGGAGAGTCAATAATGGCTCCCAGCTTGCAGTCATCCATGAACTTAGTCAGCCATAGTCCTCTCATGCTGGCCTGTACCTCGGAAAAGTAAATGCAGAACAAGAGAGGTCCCAGGACCGAGCCCTGTGGGACACCACTTGTGACCGGTTTCGAGTCAGACATGACTCCGGCAATTCTGACTTTGTGGGTTCTGTCTTTGAGCCAGTTAGCCACCCATCTTGTGACATAGGGGTTTATGTTTAAGCTGGATAGCTTATCTATGATGCCTGAGTGGGGTATTGTGTCAAATGCCTTTGCGAGGTCCAGATAGGCCGTGTGGACTACCTTCCCTTCATCTATGGCCTTGATGACTGTTTCGAACAAGTCAACCAGGTTCAAGAGGCAGGATCTGCCCTTGACAAAGCCGAACTGAGTAGGATCCAATGTCTGTAGGTCCCCAATGTCTTTGTTTATGAGTTCCATGATGATCCTCTCCATGGCTTTGCAGATAAGGCTAGTCAGGCTTATGGGGCGATAGTTACCAGGGTCTGTTGAGGCACCACCTTTGTGGAGTGGGACCACTGTTGCTGTACGCCATTCTTTGGGTACATATCCCGTAGTGAGGCTGAGATTGCACAGCATTTTTACGTGTGGGTTTAGTTCTTCTTGGAGTTCATGTAGGATGCAACCCGGGACACCGTCTGGTCCCATTGAGGCAGTGTTTTTTGCCTTGGATAGGGCGGCCTTCACCTGGACATCTGAGATGTTTGGGAGGCTGCACTCTACTGGGATAGATATTTGCTCCTTAGGGGGGGGGGAGTTTGCACTGAACCTGTCTGCCAGGATGTTGGCAATGTCTGTGGGTTCAGTGTATTTTTTGTCATTTAGAATCAACTCTGAACATACCTGGGAGTTGCATCCCAGGTTCCTAACATAGCTAAAGAAGGCCTTGTGATTGTCTTTTGTGTCCTGTGCAATTTTTCTTTCGAAACTGGCCTTGGAGGATTTTATGAGGGATCGTAATTTTTTGCTAGTACTGATCAGAGATGCCTTCTCTTTTAGGGATTTTGCTCTATCATGTAGTAGCTTCCTCCTTCTGTTGTACAACTTATTTATGGTTGGGGTCCACCAGACTGGATGCCTGCCTTTGGATGCTTGGGTCTTGGTTTTGTTTGGGATAGCATGGTCCATGCACTCCTGGGGATGTCCATAGAATGCGTTTATATAGGATTCCGTGGTTTGGGCCGTAGTTTCCACCAATTCTGGGGCCTTAAAGGTTTCCACTTCAGATTTGAGAAGTGGGAAGTTCGCTTTTGAGAAGTTCTTCACTGTGGTTTTCTGGGCTGGGGGTGGGGTCGGGTTTTGGATATCCAGTGAAATTAATTTATGATCTGATCTTACCAATGAGGGGAGTACCTCTGGTGTGGAGCATAGGGTCCCCATGTTGGTGATGATCAGGTCCAGTATGTTTTCCCCTCTTGTGGGAATTTTGACCAGTTGTTCCATAGCATTTGAATTTATGAATTCCAGGAACCTTTGGGCAAGGGTGTTGGGGCTTGAGTAATGCTCCCAGTCAATGTTAGGGTAGTTGAAATCACCCAATATGATGGTGTTTGGAGAGATCTTCATGTTCTCCAGTGTTTTCAGGAAAGCCGAGTGGGATTCCTGATTTTGAGACGGTGGTCTGTAGCATGTTATAAACTGAAATGGAGTTTTGCCCACTGTTAGTTGCACATGGATGGTTTCTGATGCTTCGTGCAATGCTACTAACCTGGAGGTGTGGGTATCCTTGATAAATATAGATACTCCCCCTCCTTTTGTGATTCGGTCCGGGTTTTGGGGCCGAAAAGCATGGTATGAGGTATAACCTGGTAGTGCTGGGGTGCTCTCTGGAGCCTTGAACCAGGTTTCTGTCACTGCACAGATATCGATGTTCTCCATACTGAGGAGAGATTCGTGTGCATGTATTTTGAGGTTTAGACTTCTGGCATTTAGCAGCATTACCCTTAGTTTCTTGTTCTTAGTGTTTTCTAAGGAGGTGGGTTTGACTTTTGAGCCTTGCCTAAAAAAGGCACTATAGGGGTGGCAAGAGCCTTTGCCAGTATCCAAAAGCCCAGGAGAGACAGGTGCAAGCCATCCCTTGCGAAGCAACGTGGCTTGTCAAGCATGTCATCCCAGGCTGACAGACAATGGATCCCCTTTGAATGACACCAAAATTTTAGCCAATTATTAAAATCAATCATTTTGTCTTTATATTGTGGCATCATTCTAGGTGAGGGTAGGATGCTGCTCAAGGTCAGAGTCATACCGGCCTGGGCCACATGATCGGAGAGTTCCTTTATGTCTCTTTTCATGTAGTTGAGGGAGGTACGTCTCAGGTCATTCACACCAGCGTGTACTATGACTGAGTCATACTTGTACTTGCTTTGGAGTGACCTGAGTGCTTGTGTAATGTGGCGGATTCTAGCGCCCGATAGGCAGCTCACTGTGACCTTCTCTTTGTTCAGCCTGGTGAGCGGAACGTCAGTGTGCCTGACTATAGAATCACCTATTACGAGTGTGTCAGGTGTGTTGTTCTGCCTTAAGGGCTGTGACTGTTTGGCACTCTGATTTTGCGGGCTATGTGTTGCTCGTGTTTTGTTGTGGGATAGCATTTGCTTGGATGTTTGCTTTGGAGGTCTCTGCTGTTTAGGTAGATTTTTGATTAGAGCCTCCGAATATGTTTTTGTGTGCTTGTGTGGTTGGATTGCTGTTGTGGTAGGACTATGTGAGACTGGATTAGTGCTGTGTGATGTTACCTTCTCCTCCGGTCTGGTTTCACCAGTTTTGAGGTGAGAGAGTTTGGCCTCCAGTTTGGCTATATGGTTACATCTCTCACATATGTTTGATCCTGTTTGGAGGAGGAGAGGGTTGTCAGTGTACATGAGATAGTTGTAACATTGCCTCAAGATTCCCAGATTCACCAGTTGGACTGGAGAGGACAACATTAACTGACCTTTGGACATGCTAGAGTAGTATAGGGGACTATTTTATCACACAGTTAAAAGGACCAATAGGGGATGAGGTAGTCTTAGATGGTATATGAGGATGTAGTGCATTTAGTATATTAGTGCTAAAATGCAAGATTGCTTATTTGGGCAAGTGCTGGGTCTTAGATTGAGAATAGGATGCTTACTTTGAGAATTAGAGCAGTTCCAAGGGAAAAAGTGAAGAGCAGACTCAGTGGAGCCGGAAAAAGTTTAAACCTGATTTGGCGGCGCTGCCCGATGCTGC